>NW_027649778.1:8499753-8666941 GCF_965287045.1 Carcharhinus amblyrhynchos
TCCAACCTACACATTTTTGCATGTAGGCCAATTTGATTTGATTTATTGTTGTCACATGTATTGGGATACAGTGAAAAGTATTGTTTCTTGTGTGCTATACAGACAAAGCATACCGTTCATAGAGAAGGAAAGGAGAGAGTGCAGAATGTAGTGTTACAGTCATAGCTAGGGTGTAGAGAAAGATCAACTTAATGCGAGGTAGGTCCATTCAAAAGTCTGACGGCAGCAGGGAAGAAGCTGTTCTTGTGTCGGTTGGTACGTGACCTCAGACTTTTGTATCTTTTTCCCGGTGGAAGAAGGTGGAAGAGAGAATGTCCAGGGTGTGTGGGGGGCTAGTTTTCTAAGGCAGCGGGAAGTGTAGACAGAGGCTGGTTTGCGTGATGGACTGGGCTACGTTCATGACCTTTTGTAGTTTCTTGCACTCTTGGGCAGAGCAGGAGCCCATATCAAGCTGTGATACAACCAGAAAGGATGCTTTCTATGGTGCATCTGTAAAAGTTGGTGAGAGTTGTAGTGGACATATCGGATTCCTTTAGCCTTCTGAGAAAATAGGGGCATTTAAGAGCTCAGCTGGGTAAGATTTCCTTCGCTAAAGGGCATTAGTGAGCTAGATGGGTTTTTACAGCAAACAATGATAGTTTCATGGCCACTGTTACTGAGACTAGCTTTTGATTCCAGATTTTATTCATTGAATTTAAATTCCACCAGCTGCCTGGGTGGGATTGGAATCCACAGACCATTAACTTGGGGCTTGTGGATTACTAGCCCAGTGACAATACCACTACACCACCATCTCCGCAGAGACAAGGGAGGGAAGAGATGTGTGAGTGGAGGATTGGGTTTGGACATGATACATATTAGCCATTATTTCACCATCAGTGTGCCCACATGCCAAGGCTCCCATTGGCTCAGATGGTAGCACCTGTACCCCTGAGCTCAAAGGTTGTTGGTTTAAATCCCACTCCAGAGCTAGAATGCCAAAATCTGGGTTGGCTCCACAGTGTGGTACTGAGGGAATGCCTCACTCACACATCTTTGGACACTAAGAGGCAATTTAGCATGGCCATTCCACCTAACCTGCACATCTTTGGACACTAAGGGACAATTTAGCATGGCCAATCCACCCAATTTGCACATCTTTGGACACCAAGGGGCAATTTAGCATGGCCAATCCATCTAACTTGCACATCTTTGGACACTAAGAGGCACTGTGCCACTGTGCCGCCATATTTGTGGGAGCTTGCTGTGCCTAAAGCAACTGGCCCCGTTTCCCCCATTACCAAGATGGTGACACTTCGAGATGAACTCGGTTGGTGGCAAATTGGTGTTGGAGGGAGGAGACCAAAAGGCGCCATATCAATGCAGATCATTTTTTTTCTCTCATGTTGCAGCACTGGGGGAGACACCCCTACTGCGCAGAATGCTGCGTCCGAAAGAGAATAGTTCACCAGCTACGCTTTGGTTGAGGGGGGGGGGGCTTCTTTGAGAGTGGTCAGTGGATGACCTCCCTCCCAGAGATGGCCACACCCCAAGACAGAAGACCCTGAGGGGGTGTTAGTAGGGTGCATGTGAGAGGATGTGTCCTGTTGTGAGAGAATCTCGAATGGTGGCAGCAGGTGGGGCAGAGGGCTGGTAACTCTTTCAGAGTAAGGGGGGGGGGTCACTCATTTAAAACACAGATGAGGCAAGACTACTTCCCTCGGAGGGTCCTGAATGTTGTGGAACAGAAAGATTGAGGGGCACAGATACATAGTTCCCTCAAAATGGTGCCTCAGGTAAACAGGGTGGTGAAGAAGGCATTTGGCACACTTGCCTTTGTTTGTCAGAGCATTGGGTACACGACATTATCTTGTGTGTTTGGGCGGCACTGTGACACAGTGGTTAGCACTGCTACCTCACAGCGTCAGAGATTTGTGTTCAATTCCGGCCTCAGGTCACTGTCTGTGTGGAGTTCACACATTCTCCCCCGTGTCTGTGCAGTTTCCTCCAGATGTTCCAGTTTCCTCCCACACTCCAAAGATGTGCAGGTTAGGTGGATTGGCCATGCTAAATTGCCCCTTAGTATCCAGAGATGTGCAGGTTAGGTGGATTGGCCATGCTAAATTGCCCCTTAGTGTCCAAAGATGTGCAGGTTAGGTGGTTGGCCATGCTAAATTGCCCCTTAGTGTCCAAAGATGTGCAGGTTAGGTGGATTGGCCATGCTAAATTGCCCCTTAGTATCCAAAGATGCGCAGGTTAGGTGGATTGGCCATGCTAAATTGCCCCTTAGTGTCCAAAGATGCGCAGGTTAGGTGGATTGGCCATGCTAAATTGCCCGTTAGTGTCCAAAGATGTGCAGGTTAGGTGGATTGGCCATGCTAAATTGCCCCTTAGTATCCAAAGATGCGCAGGTTAGGTAGATTGGCCATGCTAAATTGCCCCTTAGTGTCCAAAGATGCGCAGGTTAGGTGGATTGGCCATGCTAAATTGCCCGTTAGTGTCCAAAGATGTGCAGGTTAGGTGGATTGGCCATGCTAAATTGCCCCTTAGTGTCCAAAGATGTGCAGGTTAGGTGGATTGGCCATGCTAAGTTGCCCCTTAGTGTCCAAAGATGTGTAGGTTAGGTGGATTGGCCATGCTAAATTGCCCCTTAGTGTCCAAAGATGCGCAGGTTAGGTGGATTGGCCGTGCTAAATTGCCCCTTAGTGTCCAAAGATGTGCAGGTTAGGTGGATTGGCCATGCTAAATTGCACCCCCCATCCCACAGTCTGAAAGACATGCTGGTTTGGGTGCATCGACCCCCAAACAGGCACTGGAGTGTGGTGACTGGGGGAATTTCACAGTAGCTTCATTGCAGTATTAATGTAAGCCTTACTTGTGACTAATAAATAAACTTAAGTTTTTACCAGAACATGCGCAGAGTGTGGCGACTAGGCGAAATTTCACAGTAACGTCATTGCAATATTCTGATAAATAAATAAAGTTAAAAAAAAAATCAACCATGATCTTATAAGGTGATGGGACAGGCTGGAGGTCTGAATGATTCCTCCTTCGTAATGTGCAATGAAAAGCTGGCTGACTGTATGGGAGCCTGTAAATCAATGCAGGAATGCTGCAGGTGACCTTTGAGCTACGAATATTTCCTCGCTATCTTCCAGAACATCTCGCAATCATTAGTTCCCCCTGACCCTCCCTCCACACCCTGTAGCTCTCCGTCCAGGATTAATCAGGGGAGGTAGCAGTGGGAAGGAACAACACGGGATCCAGTCGAGGGGGAAACAGGGATTTCAACGCCATATAATGATTTTGTAATCGGTCTCAGGAGAAGGAAAAAAGCGACGGGACATTCGCCAGTGAGTCTGTCTCATCGCTTGGAATAAATCTACCCAAGCGTAAATTTGCTAAAAGAAGAGGATGTTTAATATTGTACATTTAAAATTCCGGCCCAAGGGTCAGTGCTCTTTTTTTTGATTCATTCCTGGGACGCGGGCATCGCTGGCTGGGCCAGTATTTATTCCCCAATCCCGAGGGCGTTTGACAGCCAGCCACATCGCTGTGGCTCTGGAGTCACACATAGGCCAACTGGGTAAGGACAGCAGATTTCCTTCCTTCATGGGACATTACTGTGCCAGATGGGATTTTCCAACAATGGGCGGCACCGTGGTTAGCACTGCTGCCTCACAGCGGCAGGGGACGCGGGTTCGATTCCCGGCTTGGATCAGTGTCTGCGTGGACTTTGCACTTTCTCCCCGTGTCCTCGTGGGTTTCCTCCGGGTGCTCCAGTTTCCTCCCACAGTCCAAAAGACGTGCCGGTTAGGGTGCATTGGCTGTGCTAAATTCTCCCTCAGTGTACCCTAACAGTGAGGATCATCATAGATCATAGAACCCTACAGTGCAGAAAGAGGCCCTTCGGCCCATCGAGTCTGCACTGACTACAATCCCACCCAGGGCCTACCCCCATATCCCTACATATTATACCCACTAATCCCTCTAACCTACACATGTCTGGACACTAACGGGCAATTTCACACAAGGAGTCTCACAACACCAGGTTAAAGTCCAATAGGTTTATTTGGTATCACGAGCTTTCGGGACCCTACTCCTACCCCAGATGAGTCGCTACATCTGTACCCGAACAGACGCTAGCGTGTGGCGACTAGGGGATTTCCACAGTAGCTTCATTACAGTGTTAATGTAAGCCTACTTGTGACACTAATAAAAAACTCAATCAATGGTTTCATAGTCATCAGTAGATTCTTAATTCCAGATATTTTTTACTGGATTCCAATTCCACCATCTGCCGTGGCGGGATTCGAACCCAGGTCCCCCAGAGCATTAGCTGAGTTTCTGGATTAATAGTTCAGTGACAGGACAGTAGTAGGCCATCACTGCCTATTCTGAAACAAAATACACTTTTTAAAGTTTTAAAGTTTATTTATTAGTGTCGCTGATAGGCTTACATTAACACTGCAATGATGCTACTGTGAAAATCCCTTAGTTGTTACACTCCGGCGCCTGTTTGGGTACACTGAGGGAGAATTTAGCACGGCCAATGCACCTAACCAGCACGTCTGTTGGACTGTGGGAGAAAACTGGAGCACCCGGAGAAAACCCACAGAGACATGGGGAGAATGTGCAGAGGTCTATAAAATAATGAGGGGCATAGACAAGGTAGATAGTCAATATCTTTTCCCAAAGGTAGGGGAGTCTAAAACTAGAGGACATGGGTTTAAGGTGAGAGGGGAGAGATACAAAAGTGTCCAGAGGGGCACAGAGGGTGGTGAGTATCTGGAATGAGCTGCCAGAGGTAGTAGTAGAGGCTGGTACAAATTCGTCTTTTAAAATGCATTTAGATAGTTACATGGGTATGATGGGTATAGAGAGATAGGGACCAAATGCGGGAAATTGGGACTAGAGGTTTAAAAAAAAAGGGCAGCATGGACAAGTTGGGCCGAAGGGCCTGTTTCCATGCTGTAAACCTCTACGACTCTAATGTGTAGACTTCGCACAGACTGTGACCCAAGCCAGGAATCGCATCCGGGTCCGTGTCACTGTGAGGCAGCCGTGCTAACCACTGTGCCACCTTAACCATCATCATCATGACGTCAATGGCATCACCATCACTGAATCCCACACTCTCAACACCCTGGCGGGGGGGGTGCGGGGCGGGGTGGCGGGGGGTGGGGGGGTAACCACTGATCAGAAATTGAACTGGACTCAGCCATACAAATACTATGGCTACCGGAGCAGGTCAGAGGCTGGGAATCCAAGTAACACCACCCCCCCTCCCCCCCCCCCCGCTACCTCCCCAAAGCCTGTCCATCATCTAGGAGTGTGTCAGGAGTGTGATGGAATCCAGGTCTCTGGCGCTGTGAGGCAGCAGTGCTAACCACTGGGGACAAGGTGGGGAAGAGATGAGAATTATTTCTCCTTCCAACAGCACCCCCGCTGACATTCTTCCCCTCATTCATATCCCTGCTCGCAATTCACGGGGAATGGGGTGGGAGGGGGTTGCTGTGTGTGGGATCTTGCTGTGCGGGAGAAGGGTGTTGCAGTCTGCCCGCAGTTACTACACACACACTGCCCTTCAGCAAGGTAGCTCACAGTGCACAAGCTCTGGGAGATTTAGGGCCTCGATGCTAGAGAGGGTTCCAGCTCGTTAATATTGACGAGCTGGCTAATTAGGGCCACAGATTACAGCGGACAAAATGCATCTGCATCATCCTGATCTACGCTTCCAACAACACTGAAACTGCGGCATGAGGCAGTGTACAGGAATCAGGAGATCTAAACAGTCATCTCCCACAGAGCAGTCGGAATGTTAATCTGATATTGTTACACCTTCACAGCAGCAAGCTGCCAAACTGTGATATATCCCACACCCTTCACAGTAACACTCTGATACACCCCACACCCTTCACTGTAACACTCTGATATACCGCACACCCCCTCACTGTAACACTCTGATACACCCCACACCCTTCACTGTAACACTCTGATATACCGCACACCCCCTCACTGTAACACTCTGATATATCCCACATCCTTCACTGTAACACTCTGATATACCCCACACCCCTCACTGAAACACTCTGATATACCCCACACCCTTCACTGTAACACTCTGATATACCCCACACCCCCTCACTGTAACACTCTGATATACCCCACACCCCTCACTGAAACACTCTGATATACCCCACACCCTTCACTGTAACACTCTGATATACCCCACACCCCTCACTGTAACACTCTGATAATATTCCCACACCCCTCACTGTAACACTCTGATATACCGCACACCCCCTCACTGTAACACTCTGATACATCCCACACCCTTCACTGTAACACTCTGATATACCCCACAGCCCTCACGGTAACACTCTGATACACCCCACACCCCCCTCACTGTAACACTCTGATATACCCCACACCCCTCACTGTAACACACAGATACACCCCACACCCCTCACTGTAACACTCTGATAATATTCCCACACCCCTCACTGTAACACTCTGATATACCCCACACCCCTCACTGTAACACTCTGATATACCCCACACCCCCTCACTGTAACACTCTGATATATCCCACACTCCTTACTATAACACTCTGATATACCCCACACCCCTCACTCTAACGCTCTGATATGCCCCACACCCCCTCACTGTAACACTCTGATATACCCCACACCCCTCACTCTAACACTCTGATATACCCCACACTCCTCACTGTAACACTCTGATATATCCCACATCCCTCACTGTAACACTCTGATATACCCCACATCCCTCACTGTAACACTCTGATATACCCCACACCCCCTCACTGTAACAATCTGATATATCCCACACCCCTCACTGTAACACTCTGATATACCCCACACCCCTCACTGTAACACTCTGATATACCCCACACCCCCTCACTGTAACAATCTGATATATCCCACACTCCTCACTGTAACACTCTGATATATCCCACACTCCTCACTGTAACACTCTGATATACCCCACACCCCTCACTGTAACACTCTGATATATCCCACACCCCTCATTCTAACACTCTGATATACCCCACACTCCTCACTGTAACACTCTGATATATCCCACACTCCTCACTGTAACACTCTGATATACCCCACACCCCTCACTGTAACACTCTGATATACCCCACACCCCCTCACTGTAACACTCTGATATACCCCACACCCCTCACTCTAACACTCTGATATATCCCACACTCCTCACTGTAACACTCTGATATACCCCACACTCCTCACTGTAACACTCTGATATACCCCACACCCCCTCACTGTAACAATCTGATATATCCCACACTCCTCACTGTAACACTCTGATATACCCCACACCCCTCACTGTAACACTCTGATATATCCCACACCCCTCACTCCAGGAATCTCTGCCTGTAAAGGAGTTTTACTTGATTTATTGGTGTCACAAGTAAGCTTACATTAACACCGCAATGAAGTTACTGTGAAAATCCCCATGTTGCCACACTCCAGTGCCTGTTCGCATACACTGAGGGAGAATTTAGCATCTAACCAGCGCGTCTTTTGGACTGTGGGAGGAAATCGGAGCACCCGGAGGAAACCCATGCAGACACGGGGAGAACGTGCAGACTCCACACAGACAGTGACCTAAGCCAGGAATCAAACCCGGGTCCCTGGCACTGAGGCAGCAGTGTCAATTGTTGGAAAAACTCAATTGGTTCACTAAAATGTCCTCTTTAGGGAAGGAAATCTGCCATCCTTACCCGGTCTGGCCTACATGTGATTCCAGCAATGGGGCTCGCTCTCAAATTCGGACAGTGACCCAAGCTGGGAATCAAACCCAGGTCCCCGGCACTGTGAGGCAGCAGTGCTGACCACTCTGTCACTGTGTTTCAAAGGCCTGTGTTGCAGAGCTCCTGTCACCTTTCCATATCTGTTGTGAACAGATGTTGTCACATTGGAGTCCCACATTCTGTCTCCTCATTTCGGATGAACGGGCGGTGGAAGGGAAGGGTGGGGTGGGGTGGTGGATAGGAGGCAGACTGTGTGCAATGTTAACTGCCCCTGGAAGAAGTGGCTTGACCACTGGCCAGAACAAGTAGGGGAAACAGCAAGTGATTTCCTGTAGCCCGGGAGGGGTGTGGAATGAATTCCAGTCCTCTCTGCATGGGTGAGGTATTGTCCCCAGGGTACAGAATTGTACCTGGCGTCCTTCACTCATAGTTATGGAGTCTTAGAGGTTTCGAGCATGGAAACTGGCCTTTCGGCCCCACTTGTCCACGCCACCCTTTTTTTTAAAGCTAGTCCCAATTGCCCACATTTAGCCCCTATCCCTCTATACCTGTCATACCCATGTAACTGTCTAAATGTTTTTTAAAAGACAAAATTGTACCCGCCTCTACCATTACCTCTGGCAGCTTGTTCCAGACACTCACCACCCTCTGTGTGAAAGAATTGCCCCTCTGGACACTTTTGTATCTCCCCCCTCTCTCCTTAAACCTATGCCCTCTAGTTTTAGGCTCCCCTACCTTTGGGAAAAGATATTGACTATCTAACTGATCTGTGCCCCTCATTATTTTGTAGACCTCTATAAGATCACCCCTCAGCCTCCTACACTCCATGGAAAAAAGTCCCAGTCTATCCAGCCTCTCCTTATAACTCAATCCATCAAGTCCCGGTAGCATCCTATCTGAGCAGGTAGAGTTAACAATATCCGGGTGTAAAATTCCCCCACTGAAACAGCGATTCCCATCGCGCCAGGGCAGGGAATGGACATCTTCCAGGAACAGGCCATTCAGCCCATCGAATCTCGGCCAGCGAGCGGCTCCACCTCGGCACACCTTCTCTCCCCTGTGGTGGTGGGCGGTCTGAATCGAGGCATTCAAGAGGGCGTTAGATGATGATTTGAATAGAAACAATGCACAGGAGAGGCAGTGGTGGCGGGGGAGGGAAATGACACTGGGCCACGGTGCCACCATGCTCACCCAGGGAGCCAGTGCAGACAAGGTGGGCCGAATGGCCTCCTCCTGCACTGTAATGGTTCCAGGTGGGGCGGCCTTGAGGGTCTACCTCTGGCCCTGAGGCTCTGGGTTCAAGTCCCACCTCAGGAGTTGACGGCCATGGAAGGTGTGTTGGTTAAATGGCCAAATGGCTTGCTTATTGGTCTATACGTCCTTCCAACAAGCCTGACAGCAAATGGCAAGAGGGGGCAGTGTTTCCTGGCGAGCCACACTGCAGAAGCCAACGGCAAACCGTTACCGCAGTTTGCCAAGTGTAAAAATGGGCCAGTCCAATGGTAGTCCGTGGTCACCAGCGCCCCCTCATAGTAGCAGGTGGAGACCAATCCCTCTTGAAAGGACTTCAGCCAACCCAGCTCCACACACCCACTTTTTTTTTATATATCCCCCTTCTCTCCTTCCATCTCTCTTTCCTTTTCTTCTCCCCCGCCATTCCCTCCATCTGAATCTCTCCCTCAATGTGCTCGGCCAAGCGAGAGCGTTTAGGGGCTGCCCCTCCCCCCCCCACCCACGGCGGAATAGCCGACGCGGACTCTCAGCATCCAGAGCGAGGGGTGGCCCTTTCGAGTGCTGCCACGATGGGCCGAATGGCCTCCTTCCTCGCCACGATTCTGTGAACAGGGGAGGGAGGGCGAAGAAGTCAGCTGACCGTGTTCTGGAACCCCGGCGGGGTCGGTGGGGGGGTGGGGGGTGGGGTGGGGTGGTGGTGGGTAGTAAAGCTTCCTGGGTTGGGGTGAAGGGGTGGGGGGGTGAGGGGAGGGGAGGGGGGGGTGTTGTGGGGATGTTTTGGCGAGGAGGATGGAGGACCACTTCATTGCTATAGCAGCCACCTTGGTACTGAATGGCAGAACAGGCTCGAAGGGCCAAATGGCCTACTCCTGCTCCTGCTCGATCTACATTTCTCCCACACGCGGCAAGATTTTCAACGATAGTCCAAGGACTTTTTCCCTCAGTTGTTTTGGCTGCTTTACAATGGACAGGTTACCATGGCTGGGTGGGTGGGGGTGAGGGGGGGGAATTAAAGGGGTTGGGGGGGTGGTGGGTACTGGCTCTGGCCTGAGGTGGCATGAGAACGGTGTCTAGGGCAGTGCTCCAAAAGCCAGTGGCATCTGCTGCCAAATGAACCTGTTGGACTTTAACCTGGTGTCATGAGACTCCTAACGGCATGAGAACAGAGAGAGAGGGAGAGGGGAGAGAGAGAGAGGGAATGAGAGAAAGAGAGAGAGAGAGGGAATGAGAGAGAGAGAGAGAATAAGGGAAAGTACGAGAGAGAGAATGAGAGACAGAATGAAAAACAGAACAAGAGAAAGACGAGAGAACAAGGGGGAGAGAACGAGAGAGAGAGCAAGAGAGAGAGAACGAGAGAGAATGTGAGAGAGAAAATGTGAGAGAGAATGAGAGAAGATCAAGAGAGAGAGATAAGAGAGAGAGAGAATTAGAGAGAGAACAAGAGAGAATGTGAGAGAGAAAATGTGAGAGAGAATGAGAGAAGATCAAGAGAGAGAGATAAGAGAGAGAGAATTAGAGAGAGAACAAGAGAGAGAGAATGAGAAAGAGAGAATGAGGGAGAATGAGAGAGAGAATGAGAGAGTGAATGTGAAAGAGAAAGTGACAGAGGAGAGAAAGAAAAAGAGGGATAATGAGAGAGAGAAAATGAGACAGAGAGAATGAGAGAGAGAGAAAATGGGAGAGAGACAACGAGGGAGAGAGGGAATGAGAGAGAGAACAAGAAAGAGAGAACGAGAGAGAGAACAAGAGAGAGCGAGAGAGAGTGAAAGTGAGAGAGAGAGATGAAGTTTGATGTTAGTGTGGGGATACACAATCGGAACTAGGAGCGTAAGTACTCTCCCTCTCTCTGTCTTTCCCGAGCAGCATTCCGTCAGGAAGTGGAAGATGCTGACACGATTAACCACATGCACTCAGCGTCCGAGTGTGCTTCCTGCTTCCGGCACGCCGGTGCTCCCCAGGGGAGCGCCGGGATGGGGGGGGACAGTGGGGAAGTGGGTATCCGCTGTTTCGATAGAGTAAACTCCACCTACCTTGGCGAGGGGGCAGGCCTGAGGCTGGAGGTGGACCGGCAGGGCGGGTGAGTCAGTGGTGTGGGGCTCGGTGAGATGGCCTTGCCTGGTGTGGTCTCAGGTGTCCCAGCTCCCGATCTGGAGGGTAGCGTCGCCGCCTGCCTTGGCCTCCTCCAGGCATTGGGACCACATGACCCAGGGCCGTGTATAATATGTCAACAGAACAAAGCGCCTGAATGAACTCCTCAACGGGTAGACGCCCACTTACTAACAGGTGCCAACCCTCATTCCATCCTGGGCAAACACACACAATTAAAAGTACGTTCATCGCTGGTTTCATATTTGTTCGAGAAACGCAGATGCAAGTCTCTCACTTGCATGGTAAACTCTCACTGCAGATAGCAAACAACCTGCCTTTATATAGCACCTTTAACTGCCTCTCATTCTCTCTGCTTGCAGAGAAACTTAATGTTTAACATTTATTTATCATTGTCACAAGTAGGCTTACATTAACACTGCAATGAAAATTCCCCTAGTCGCCACACTCCAGCGCCTTTTCATAAGAAATAGGAGCAGGAGTCGGCCATCTAGCCCTTCGAGCCTGCTCCGCCATTCAATAAGATCGTGGCTGATCTGAAGTGGGTTCAGCTCCACTTTCCCGCTTTCTCCCCATAACCCTTAATTCCCTTATCGATTAAAAATCTATCTGTGACTTAAACACATTTAAGCCTCCACTGCTTCAATGGGCAGAGAATTCCAAAGATTCACTACCCTCTGGGAGAAGAAGTTCCTCCTCAACTCTGTTCTAAATTGACTCCCCCGTATTTTGAGGCTGTGCCCTCTAGTTCTTGTTTCCATTCTAAGTGGAAATAATCTCGCTGCTTCTACCCTGTCGAGCCCCTTCATTATCTTATGTGTCTCTACAAGATCTCCCCTCAGCCTTCTAAACTCCAATGTGGCGTACACATTTTTAGGTACACTGAGGGAGAACTTAGCACCTAACCAGCGCGTCTTTCGGAGGAAACTGGAGTGCCCAGAGGAAACCCATGCAGACACGGGGAGAATGTGCAGACTCCACTCAGACAGTGACCCAAGCCGGGAATGACCATGTTCAATTGCCTCTTAGTGTCCAAAGATGTGCGGGTTAGGTGGATTGGCCACTGACAGAGGCTGATCGCACTGCGTCTCTGATCCAAGGAGTATTTGTGTGTGAATCACATTGCAGCAAGTGCCAACTGCTTGGAGGGACAATGTTATCATCCGTTGCTGGGCAACTGGAACAGTAAAATGGATCTGCATTGGAGATTGGAGTCATTCGACCCAGGCCCATCCATCTCTTCCAGGATGCAGCTCAGCCCTCCCGGAGCTAGCTGGGTAATACAGCCCATATGGTTCTTACAATTCCATTCCCATCATCATCGTGAGGCTGGAGCATCCCCGGCGCTTCACACCGGTGGAAAATTAAATACCATGGGCATCGCAAGAGACATTAACAGGAAATTTAGCCTGGCCAGTCCACTTAACCAACACATCTTTAGACACTAAAGGGCAATTTAGCATGGCCAATCCACCCTAACATGCACATCTTTGGACACTAAGGGGCAATTTAGCATGGCCAATCCACCTAACCTACACATCTTTGGACACTAAGGGGCAATTTAGCATGGCCAATCCACCTAACCTACACATCTTTGGACACTAAGGGGCAATTTAGCATGGCCAATCCACCTAACCTACACATCTTTGGACACTAAGGGGCAATTTAGCATGGCCAATCCACCTAACCTGCACATCTTTGGACACTAAGGGGCAATTTAGCATGGCCAATCCACCTAACCTACACATCTTTGGACACTAAGGGGCAATTTAGCATGGCCAATCCACCTAACCTACACATCTTTGGACACTAAGGGGCAATTTAGCATGGCCAATCCACCTAACCTACACATCTTTGGACACTAAGGGGAAATTTAGCATGGCCAATCCGCCTAACCTGCACATCTTTGGACACTAAAGGGCAATTTAGCATGGCCAATCCACCCTAACCTGCACATCTTTGGACACTAAAGGGCAATTTAGCATGGCCAATCCACCCTAACCTGCACATCTTTGGACACTAAAGGGCAATTTAGCATGGCCAATCCACCCTAACCTGCACATCTTTGGACACTAAAGGGCAATTTAGCATGGCCAATCCACCTAACTTGCACATCTTTGGACACTAAGGGGCAATTTAGCATGGCCAATCCACCTAACCTGCACATCTTTGGACACTAAGGGGCAATTTAGCATGGCCAATCCACCTAACCTGCACATCTTTGGACACTAAGGGGCAATTTAGCATGGCCAATCCACCTAACCTGCACATCTTTGGACACTAAAGGGCAATTTAGCATGGCCAATCCACCTAACCTGCACATCTTTGGACACTAAAGGGCAATTTAGCATGGCCAATCCACCTAACCTGCACATCTTTGGACACTAAAGGGCAATTTAGCATGGCCAATCCACCTAACCTGCACATCTTTGGACACTAAAGGGCAATTTAGCATGGCCAATCCACCTAACCTGCACATCTTTGGACACTAAGGGGCAATTTAGCATGGCCAATCCACCTAACCCACACATCATGGGGCTGTGAGAGAAACGGGAACTTGAAGAAGGGCAGATGAAGATCTCTCTGATGTCCAGGGGAGGGTGGGGAGGCAACATTTCTCACTCAATCAATATCACTAACACAGACAAGCTGATCATCATCGTGTTGCTGTTGGTGTGATCTTGCTATGCCTTAAATTGTCAGGTGTGTGTCTGAGACCGCGACAGTAACTACAGTTCCACTGCGAAACATCCCGAGATGATGAAGGAGGCTACAGGTGTGCACATCCTGGGAATGAGAAAAGTAATGGAAAGGAGTGAGGGAAGTGCTTCAGAACGGGAGGAGGCCATTCGGCCCCTCCAAACCCATTCTGTCATTCGGTTAGATCGAGACTGATTGGTTTGTTGACCCCATCTTAACTTGCTCCCACAAGCAGCGACGGGTAGTTTTAGCTTCAAGCTTGTGTAGAGTGGGAGGAAACTGGGAGAGTCTTCAGAAGAATAACAACGTGCATTTATGTAGCACCTGGCATGAAAAGTCTCGCAGGAACATTATAAATCAAAGTGTGACAACAGGGTGCATAAGGTGACTCTAGTTCAGGGGGCCTGGTTCAGGAGGCTGGATTTAAGGGGCATCTTAAGGGAGATAATCGAGGTGATGAGAGAGAGGGAGGCAGAGAGGTTTAGGGAGGGATTTTCAGGGTCCCAGGCAGGCAAAGGCACGGTCGCCAGTGGCGGAGCACTTAACATTGGAGGGAGGGTGGTGCTCGAAAGACCAGAGTTAGACATCTCGGGGGAAGTGTGGAGAAGGTTGGAGAGATGAGACTACGCAGGGATCGGGAAAAAGAGGATGGGAATTTTCATTTTAAATCTTACTGGGGTCGAGATTAAATTGATTTGACTTATTATTATCACATGCATTAGTATGCAGTGAAAAGTATTGCTTCTTGCGCGCTATACAGACAAAGCTTACCGTTCATAGAGAAGGAAAGGAGAATGTAGTGTTACAGTCATAGCTAGAGTGTGGAGAAAGATCAACTTAACGCGAGGTAGGTCCATTCAAAAGTCTGATGGCAGCGGGGAAGAAGCTGTTCTTGAGTCGGTCGGTACGTGACCTCAGACTTTTGGATCTTTTTCCCGATGGAAGAAGGTGGAAGAGAGAATGTCCGGGGTGCGTGGGGTCCTTGATTATGCTGGCTGCTTTCCCGAGGCAGCGGGAAGTGTGGACAGAGTCAATGGATGGGAGGCTGATTTGCCTGATGGATTGGGCTACGTTCACGGACAGTAGAGATTGGCGGGTCCAGTAGAATTGCAAATACTTCACTGCACATTACTCCTGAAGTGTGGCTTAAGTTTTTTTAAAGTTTATTTATTAGTCACAAGTAGGCTTACATTAACACTGCAATGAAGTTACTGTGAAATTCCCCTAGTCGCCACACTCTGGCGCCTGTTCGGGTCAATGTACCTAGCCAGCACCTCTTTCGGACCGTGGGAGGAAACCAGAGCACCCAAAGGAAACCCATGCAGACACGGGGAGAATGTGCAGATTCTACACAGACAGTGGCCCAAGCTGGGAATTGAACCCAGGTCCCTGGCGCTGTGAGGCAGCAGTGCTAACCACCATGCCACTGTTCACTGTTGATGGGGGCAGGTTCCAAGTTTACCTTTCAGCCCCCCCACCCTCCCCACTGTCTGCAGCCCCCCCCCCCCCACTGCCCCCAACCCTCACCACCCCCAGCCAGTGCCGCACGCATCCCATTAAAGAACTGAGAAGGTAAATAAAATGCTGGAAAAGCTCAGCAGGTCTGACAGCCTCTGAGGAGAGAGAAAAACACAGTGGCTGGAATGTTCCCTGGCCGTTCGCATCCTGATAGCAAAGATGGAGAATTTGGTGTTCAGCCAAATCTCCGTTCACTGCAGTGGGACTGGAGAATCCTGCCAGGATGAATGGCTGGAAAATTCTGCCCCAGTGATTAGGGACAGGGACTTTCCCATCACTCCCTCTGATGGGATTTTCCAGTCCTCCCACTGATGGGATTTTCCAGTCACTCCCACAGATGGGATTTTCCAGTCACTCCCTCTGTTGGGATTTTCCAGTCATTCCCACTGATAGGGTTTTCCAGTCATTCCCACTGATAGGATTTTCCAGACATTCCCACTGATAGGATTTTCCAGGTGCTCCCACTGTTGGGATTTTCCAGTCACTCCCACTGATAGGATTTTCCAGTCACTCCCACTGATGGGATTTTCCAGTCACTCCCACTGGTGAGATTTTCTAGTCACTCCTACTGATGGGACTTTCCAGTCCCTCCCACTGGTGGGATTTTCTCGTGCTCCCACACCTTGGGATTTTCCAGTCACTCCCTCTGTTGGGATTTTCCAGTCGTTCCCATTGGTGAGATTTTCCAGTCACACCCACTGTCAAAATGTCCCTGTCACTCCCACTGATGGGATTTTCCAGTTGTTCCCATTTATGGGATTTTCCAGTCCCGCTGTTGGTACCCCAGCGGCGAAGGGTGCGAACTAAATTGATGATGGCGGCGGGACTGGAAGACCCAATGGCTTCTGCAAAACATGCTATGGGAGGGTGGGGTGTGACGGGTGGGAAATCCGATCTAACTCTTCTCTGTAGCTCCAGAGAGAAAGAATATTTGCTTCTCATGTTGCGTTGGATGAATTTTCCGGATTAGTGCTGCTTTGCCAGGAATCGGTCGGGACCAGGGATTGAATCTGCGAGTTCTTTGGTCTGTGAGGTTTCAGTCTCGATTGCCCAGCGCCTCTGCGATCATTCTAACACTCGCGGAATCTGTTGCATAAACAACACTTGGTGGTTCTCAGTGCAGATGAGCACTCGAAACTCTGAGACTGGATTATTGCCATAACATCCGTTGGCAGCTGTCCAGAAGCCTCCGGAGTTTAATGGAAAAAAGACGTCTTAACCCTTCCTCCTTTGAGGTTTTTTTATTAAAAATCATTCATAGAAACCAGACCCTGACTACAAGGCTCACCAACAAGAGTAAACATCCCCTCCGCAAACACCCTATCAGGACCCCTCAAATCAGAAACATAGAAACTAGAGCCAGGAGGAGGCCATTCAGCCCTTTGAGCCTACCCCGCCATTCATTATAATCGTGGCTGATCATCAAATTCAATATCCTGACCCCCCCCTTCCTCCCCCAATATCCCTCGATCCCTTTAGCCCCAAGAGCGATATCTAATTTCTTGAAATCACACAACGTTTTGGCCTCAACTACTTTCTGTGGGAGTGAATTCCACACATTCCCCACTCTCTGGGTGAAGAAATTTCTCCTGACCTCAGTCCGAAAAGGTTTACCCCCTTACCCTCAAACTATGACTAGGGGTGGTGGAACAGCGGTTGGCTCTGCTGCCTCACGGCGCCAGGGACCCGGGTTCGATTCCGGCCTCAGGTCACTGTCTGTGTGGAGTTTGCACATTCTCCTCGTGTCTGCCTGGGTTTCCTCCGGGTGCTCCGGTTTCCTCCCACAGTCCAAAGATGTGCGGGTTAGGGTGGATTGGCCATGCTAAATTGCCCCTTTAGTGTCATGGGGGGATTAGCAGGGTAAATATGTGGGGTGACGGGGATAGAGCCTGGGTGGGATTGCAGTCGGTGCAGACTCGATGGGCTGAATGGTCTCCCTCTGCACTGTAGGGATTCCATGATCCTCCCCAGGGAACATCCATCTTCCTCTCCTCCCTCAGAGGCGCCTGGGCTGACCGCGGTCTCACCCGCGTCCCCCCACTCCCCCATCCCGGACCCCCCCACCACGGCAGGCAGACGCGACCTGGGATCTTGCTGGGCAGCCGCCGCAAGATCAGGGACTGGAAAGTTTGGGTGGGATCAGAAATTGAATCGAGTTCTGCCCAACGTCTGGTCCCACTGAAGGTGACGTGGGCCCCCCATCACCTCCCCTTACCTGCAAGCCCCCTACCCCATACCCCCCTTCCCCTCGCCGCAGAGGGCCCTCCAACAGCAGAGAGAACGAGTCACAAATCATTGTTGACACCACCGGTGACCAATGGCGAACCCCCTTTCGCCACAAGGTAATGCACCGTGGGTGGGGGTGGATGGGGAGGGGGAGGTGGGGGGTTTCCGTTCGACACTGACGGGGCTGGAAGATTCCACCAGTGGGAGGGTCTGTAAAATCCTACCCTGAGAATTGGGCCCGTGTTGGAATCTCACACAGTCCCAGTGCGTATCTTTCTCATCTCTGAGAGGAAGGGTTATGGATGGATGGCCCAACTCCAGAGCTCTGAGTAGATAATCCCGGCCCACACTCCCAGCAACAATACTCAACTGGACAAAGTGACCCCACAGGATTATTCTCAAGAGAAGCCTTAGAGTTCCCATTCTCCCCTCACGCGGCCCAGATAACAGCTTCTCAAAACATTCTCTGATTCCTTTCGGAGAAACATGCCAGATGGGGATTTGTGGATAGAATCATGTCAGTGCAGAAGGAGGCTACTCAGCCTATCGAGCCAGCAACGACAACAATCCCACCCAGGCACTATCCCCATAATCCCATGCATTTACCCTCCTAATATCCCTGACACTAAGGAGCAACTTAGCATGGCCAATCCACCTAACCTGCACATCTTTAGACACTAAGGGGCAATTTAGCATGGCCAATCCACCTAACCTGCACATCTTTAGACACTAAGGGGCAATTTAGCATGGCCTATCCATCTAACCTGCACATCTTTGGACACTAAGGGGCAATTTAGCATGGCCAATCCACCTAACCTGCACATCTATGGACTGTGGGAGTAAACTGGAGCACCTGGAGGAAACCCACGCAGACATGGGAAGAACGTGCAGGCTCCGCACAGTGACCCAAGCCAGGAATCAAACCTGGGTCCCTGGCGCTGTGGTTCAATTCCTGGCTTGGGTCACTGTGTGGAATTTGCATGTTCTCCCTGTGTCTGCGTGGGTTTCCTCTGGGTGGTCCGGTTTCCTCCCACAGTCTGAAAGACGTGCTGGTTAGGGTGTATTGGCCGTGCTAAATTCTCCCTCAGTGTAACCTGAACAGGTGACAGGGTGCAGCGACGAGGGGATTTTCACAGTAATTTCATTGCAGTGTTAATGTAAGCCTACAGGTGACACTAATAAATAAACTTTAACACTTTTCCTCCCACAGTTCATATATACGGTGGAGCAGTGGGTTAGCACTGCTGCTTTACAGTGCTATAGGAGCCAGGTCCAATTCCTGCCTTGGGTCACTGCCTGTGTAGAGTTTGCACATTCTCCCCGTGTCTGCGTGGGTTTCCTCCCACAGACTGAAAGACGTGCTGGTTAGGGTGCGTTGGCCGTGCTAAATTCTCCCTCAGTGTAACCCGAACAGGAGTGTGGCGACTGGGGGATTTTCACAGTAACTTCATTGCAGTGTTAATGTAAGCCTTACTTGTGACTCTAATAAATACTGTCACATTGCGCCAATCTGTTTGTTTTGGGTTCCCCCCATCCAAACCAACCGCCCCCCCCCCCCGGGAATAAACTTTAATTCCCCTCACTGAGTATTTACCTTGGAAAATATTCCGCGAAATACCTCCCCTCTGCCTTCCGAAGGGGAGTTCTAAAGTCATGCAAACATCCCGAGAGAAAAATCATTTTGTCTTAGCTCTGTCCCGGGAGGGTGAGCCCTTAACTTTAAAATCGCCCCCCGCCCCCACCCCGCCCAGTCCCTGTTCTGGGTAAATGTTTGAACTTAAGTGCTCTGCGTCAATAAGGGATGATGTAATATCATGTGTGACCTCAGTCGTCATTCCTTTTCCCAGCCGGGAATTTTCCAATGCCCTCCTGCTCCGTTTTCCCGGGATCGGAGATAGGGTTGTAGAGAGCGCACTCTGCTGGCAGGCTGCTGTCGGACAACGATGACAATGACAATAACAAGATGAATCTTGCATTCGTATAGCGTCTTTCACCACCACCGGGCGTCTCCAGAGCCCTTCGCCGCCATTCCACTGCTTTATCAAGTGGGAAATTCAGCAACCAAGCTAAGCACAGCAAGATCCCGATGACCCATGATCCCCATGGCGGCAATGGTGGCACAGTGGTTAGCACTGCTGCTTCACAGCTCCAGGGTCCTGGGTCCGATTCCCGGCTCGGATCACTGCCTGTGTGGAGTTAGCACATTTTCCTCGTGCCTGCGTGGGTTTCCTCCGGGTGCTCCGGTTTCCTCCCACAGTCCAAAGATGTGCGGGTTAGGTTGATTGGCCATGCTAAGAAATTGCCCCTTAGTGTCTAAGGATGTGTAGGTTAGAGGGATTAGTGGGTATAATGTGTAGGGATATGGGGGTAGGGCCTGGGTGGGATTGTGTTCGGCGCAGAGTCGATGGGCCGAAGGGCCTCTTTCTGCACTGTAGGGTTTCTATGATTCTATGACTCCAGTAATCCGATTCTGTGATGTCTGTCGAAGGATAAACCTTGACCAGGACACTGGGGGATCTCCCTCCACCCACCACGTCCCCACCTTGCTCTCGTTTCAAAAACGTGACCTGGCGTCAATGCGTCAGCAATTGTATTCTTAGTGTAAAAGATCCAGGGGGCGGGCACAGTGGCACAGTGGTTAGCACTGCTGCCGTCTCACAGCTGTGGAGATGCCGGCGTTGGACTGGGGTAAACACAGGAAGAAGTCTCACAACACCAGGTTTGAGTCCAACCAGTTTATTTGTGGATTACTATCAAATAAACTGGTTGGACTTAAACCTGCTGTTGTGAGACTTCTCACTGCGTCCGCCTTACGGCGCCAGGGACCCAGGTTCGATTCCCTGCTTCGGTCACTGTTTGTGTGGAGATTGCACATTCTCCCCGTGTCTGCGTGGGTTTCCTCTCACAGTCCGAAAGATGTGCAGGTTGGGTGGATTGGCCATGTGGAATTCTCCCTCAGTGTACCCGAACAGGCACCAGAATGTAGTGACCAGGGGCTTTTCACAGTAACTTCACTGCAGTGTTAATGTAAGCCTACTTGTGACACTAATAAATAAACTTTAAAATAACTTAAAGAGCCAGGCCAGAAACTAAGGTGTTTGGGGAAGTGAGCCTGGACCTTTTGATTTATTATTGTCACATGTATGAGCAGACAGTGAAACATATTGTTTGTTGAGCGCTATACAGACAAAGCATACTGTTCATAGAAAGGGAAAGGAGAGGGTGCAGAATGTAGTGTTTCGGTCTTGGCTAGGGTGCAGAGAAAGATCAACTTAACGCGAGATAGGTCCATTCAAAAGTCTGACAGCAGCAGGGAAGAAGCTGTTCTTGAGGCGGTTGGTACGTGATCTCAGACTTTTGTATCTTTTTCCCGACGGAAGAAGGAGGAAGAGAGAATGTCCGGGGTGTGCAGTCTCCTTAATTATGCCGGCTGCTTTGCCGAAGCAGCAGGAAGTGTAGACAGAGTCAATGGATGGGAGGCTGGTTAGTGTGATGGATTGGGCTACATTCATGATCTTTTGTAGTTCCTTATGGTCTTGGGCAGAGCAGGAGCCCATACCAACCTGTGATACAACCAGAAAGAATGCTTTCTATAGCGCATCTGTAAAGATTGGTGGGATCTGTAATCGAAGGAGAAATAATGGCAGGGAGAAATGGTGGAGGCTGGAACGCTAAGGGTCAATTTAGCACGACCGATCCACCTAAACTGCACATCTTTAGACTGGGAGGAAACTGGAACACCCGGAGGAAACCCAAGTTGACACGGGGAGAATTACAAATTACACACGCAGACAGTGACCCAAGCCGAGAATCGAACCTGGGACTGTGGCACTGTGGGGCTAGCACAGGCATGATGGGCTGAACGGCTCCCTTCTGTGCTGTACTGTACCGTAAGGCTTCAGATTCCTTCGCATTTTATTTGTCGATGGTTTACTGCCTGAACACTAGGTGGTGCTGTCTCCACATTTCCTGATTAATTCACCCTGTCAAATTGGGGGCGATTCTCCCAAAAAGTGAGTAAACTGGTGTCAATTGTGACTGTTTCTTCAGAGCAGCTTCTCACTCGAATCTCCCGCACTGTGTGCAACGCAGAGCTCATAATCGTGAATATCATTAAAAGCTCGGGGGAGGCGGTGCCTATTCATAAGAGCATAAGAAATAGGAGCAGGAGTCGGCCATCCAGCCCCTCGAGCCTGCCCCGCCATTCAATAAGATCATGGCTGATCTGTCGTGTCTCAGTTCCACATTCCCGCCCTCTCCCCATAACCCTTAATCCCCTCTCTTATCAAAAACCCAACCACCCGTGACTTAAATATATTTAGCGAGGCAGCCTCCACCACTTCAACGGGCAGAGAATTCCAG
Organism: Carcharhinus amblyrhynchos; assembly: GCF_965287045.1. Classification (NCBI taxonomy): domain Eukaryota; kingdom Metazoa; phylum Chordata; class Chondrichthyes; order Carcharhiniformes; family Carcharhinidae; genus Carcharhinus; species Carcharhinus amblyrhynchos. Next base: position 8,521,682 of record NW_027649778.1, read on the forward strand.
AGATTCACCACCCTTTGAGTGAAGAAGTTCCTCCTCAACTGCATTCTAAACCGCCCCCCCTTTATCTTGAGGCTGTGCCCCCTAGTCCTACTGTCCTTTCTGAGCGGGAAGAGTCTCTCCACCTCTATCCTAGCCTCAGCTATTTACCATTTATATAGATGATCTGGAGGAGGGAACCGAGTGTATGGTGTCGAAATTTGCTGATGACACCAAGATTGGTGGAAAGGCAAATTGTGCGGAGGGTGTGGAGAGTCTGCAGAAGGATCTAGATAGGCTGGGCGAATGGGCCAGGAACTGGCAAATGGAATTTAATGTTGGCAAGTGTGAGGTGGTCCACTTTGGTAGGAATAATGGTAGGAAGGACTATTACTTAGGTGGCAAAAAACTGCAGCAGGCGACGGTGCAGAGGGACCTCGGGGTCCTTGTGCATGAGTCGCAAAAACCCAGCCTGCAGGTGCAGCAGGTGGTCAGGAAGGCGAATGGGATGCTGGCCTTCATAGCGAGGGGGATTGAATATAAAAGTAGGGAGGTCTTGCTGCAGCTGTATAGGGCATTGGTGAGGCCGCAGCTAAAGTACTGTGTGCAGTTTTGGGCGCCGTACTTACGCAAGGATATTTTGGCCTTGGAGGGAGTGCAGAGGAGGTTTACTAGGCTGATACCGGAGTTGAAGGGGTTGAGCTATGAGGAGAGGCTGAATAAACTAGGCTTGTACTCGTTAGAGTTTAGAAGAATGAGGGGAGATCTCATTATTCACGCCAGAGAGCCTGAAGTCGGCAGGATGGGCCAGAATCTGCGCATGTGCACATCACTGGGAGTTTGTGGAAAAAGACCTTCCAGCACCCAGATCACTGCCATCCAACCGCGCCCCCCACACATCTCTGGCCCCCGTCCCCCATATAGACATCGCTGACTCACCCGCCCCCATACAGAAATCGCTGACCCCCCCTCCCCCATACAGACATCGCTGACCCCCACAAACCCCCACACACATTGCTGGCCACACTCACTGCCCCCACACTCCCCTGACTGGCCACACTCACTGTCCCCACACTCCCCTGACTGACCACACTCACTGTCCCCGCACTCCCCTGACTGGCCACACTCACTGTCCCCCCACACTCCCCTGACTGACCACACTCACTGTCCCCGCACTCCCCTGACTGGCCACACTCACTGCCCCCACACTCCCCTGACTGACCACACTCACTGTCCCCCCCCACACTCCCCTGACTGACCACACTCACTGCCCCCACACTCCCCTGACTGGCCACACTCACTGCCCCCCCCGCACTCCCCTGACTGGCCACACTCACTGTCCCCCCACACTCCCCTGACTGACCACACTCACTGCCCCCACACTCCCCTGACTGACCACACTCACTGTCCCCCCCACACTCCCCTGACTGACCACACTCACTGCCCCCCCCCACACTCCCCTGACTGACCACACTCACTGTCCCCCCCACACTCCCCTGACTGGCCACACTCACTGCCCCCCCCCACACTCCCCTGACTGACCACACTCACTGCCCCCACACTCCCCTGACTGGCCACACTCACTGTCCCCACACTCCCCTGACTGACCACACTCACTGTCCCCACACTCCCCTGACTGACCACACTCACTGCCCCCCCACACTCCCCTGACTGGCCACACTCACTGTCCCCCCCACACTCCCCTGACTGGCCACACTCACTGTCCCCACACTCCCCTGACTGACCACACTCACTGCCCCCACACTCCCCTGACTGGCCACACTCACTGTCCCCACACTCCCCTGACTGACCACACTCACTGTCCCCACACTCCCCTGACTGGCCACACTCACTGTCCCCCCCACACTCCCCTGACTGGCCACACTCACTGTCCCCACACTCCCCTGACTGACCACACTCACTGCCCCCACACTCCCCTGACTGACCACACTCACTGTCCCCACACTCCCCTGACTGACCACACTCACTGTCCCCACACTCCCCTGACTGACCACACTCACTGCCCCCACACTCCCCTGACTGACCACACTCACTGTCCCCACACTCCCCTGACTGACCACACTCACTGTCCCCCACACTCCCCTGACTGACCACACTCACTGTCCCCCCACACTCCCCTGACTGACCACACTCACTGTCCCCCACACTCCCCTGACTGACCACACTCACTGCCCCCACACTCCCCTGACTGACCACACTCACTGTCCCCACACTCCCCTGACTGACCACACTCACTGTCCCCCACACTCCCCTGACTGACCACACTCACTGTCCCCCCACACTCCCCTGACTGACCACACTCACTGTCCCCCACACTCCCCTGACTGGCCACACTCACTGTCCCCCACACTCCCCTGACTGACCACACTCACTGTCCCCCACACTCCCCTGACTGACCACACTCACTGTCCCCCCACACTCCCCTGACTGACCACACTCACTGTCCCCCACACTCCCCTGACTGGCCACACTCACTGTCCCCCACACTCCCCTGACTGACCACACTCACTGTCCCCCACACTCCCCTGACTGACCACACTCACTGTCCCCCCACACTCCCCTGACTGACCACACTCACTGTCCCCCACACTCCCCTGACTGACCACACTCACTGTCCCCACACTCCCCTGACTGGCCACACTCACAGCCAGTCAAGCCAGAAAGATGTCTGCGCGTAAACCGGCTCCCAGATTCACCAGGACTGAGCAGGAGCTCCTGCTGGATACCGCAGTGAAGAGGCGTGATTGTCCGTCCTCTGGCCAGGGCCCAGCCCAAGGGGTGCAGATGCCACGGGAGGAGGTGGTGGAAGTGGTGAATAGCAGGAGCCTGACACCGCGATCTGGCCAGCAGTGTCGGAAGAAAAACTGTACGGCCTTCTTCGAGCAGCAAGGGTGAGTGAGAATCCCACTTGGAATCGCGCTTGGCAAGGATCTCCAAACATGCTTAGACGCCTGAAGGGCATAGAACAAGTGAGCCTTCCCCCAGGAACAGAATCAAACCCCTTCCCCTCGCCCTTCCACGAGCAGCCTTCAGTGGTGACCGCTTTCCCCGAAACTGTCAACAAAACGCCCAAGGAGGGTGGGGGGGCGGGGATGGGCCATCCCAATGGTCACCAACAGCAAGGTCGGGGTCCAGCATGCAAGTGAGCAGAAGCGTACCCTCAACCTAGGCCCTCTTCTAAGTAAGTGTGACGCTGCGCAGAATGTTCTGCCTTCCTCCCCCTAATGTGTGTATTTTATTGCAGCTCTGGATCCAGAGGAACCTGATCCTTCAGGCGTTGGCACCCTCCCCCCGCTTCTCTGGAGCAAACTGCACACAACTACCCACCCCCCACCCCCCCCTCCCCGGATGACACCTTGGAGGAAGCACTGAGGAACCCACCAAGGGCCGCACCACTGAAGCGGTTCCACACAATCTTTCTCAGAAGACTAAGGAATTTTGGCACGTCTGCTACAACTCTCACCAACTTTTACAGATGCACCATAGAAAGCATTGTATCTGGCTGCATCACAGCTTGGTATGGGCTCCTGCTCTGCCCAAGACCGCAAGAAACTACAAAAGATCATGAATGTAGCCCAATCCATCACGCAAACCAGCCTCCGATGTCCCAAGACCTTCCGATTCCCCCATCCGCACACCTGGGCATCTCAGGGCCAGCGAGATGAACAGGGTGACACCGAAACGGTGCCACCTACAAGTCAGCAGGGGCCCTCCAGGTCCTGGCCATCCAGGGGATATCGGTCAAGGGCATCACAGGCAATGCGACATGCATCACACCTCTGCCTCCGATGTGCATCCTGGGGTAGCACCGAGAAAATGCAGTAGACCGCACAAAGTTAGAAAGTTGTAATTCTCTAAGAGGGCACGTGTGAGGATCACCAGATCATCAATAAAGTTAAGAACATAATAAACTTTTAGTTGCACCTTCCAGCTGTGACTAACATGTCTCTGGTTCTAACTCCGACACAGGGCTAAGTGGTCCCCATTCCCATGCATAGAGAGGTTCTGTCTGCTGTGCCTTGCGAGGCTCAGCCACGTGTTTCAGAGTGTCTGTCCTACCATCCCCAACATCCACCAGACCCTTGGCGCAAATGCCACCCCTCCCAATGGCCAAAAGACATGTGTCCCCAATCTTTGCAGCTCCATGGGGCCGGATGGCAGTGTGCATTCGGAGTACAGGTTAGGAGTCAGTGGCACCAGGATCCCGGTGTGTACACACATCAGTGAGTCCTCATCATACTCCAGCCTTCAACCAAGATTCGCATTGCCAGCCCCAGGACCATTAACGTTTGGATGTTTCTGGGGGATAGGGTGGGCGGTGGGCGGGGGGGGGGGGGCGGTGGGGGGGGGGATGACAGGAGCAGGGGGAGGGTGATGTGATGGTTTGAGGGCCCAGGTCGGTTTGAAGGGGGAATAGCGGCTGCCCTTGCTCCTGGGGTGTAGTGGATGTGTGGTGGATGCACCCCCCTCACTGCACAGCTCCAGCTAGGCGAAGCGGGCTGTAATCAAGTCACCCCTTGCGACCCTTCCCTGCCGGATACCTGCCATCGCTGCCCGCCCTCTTTCCTCCTCCGGCTCTTCATATGGTGGGGCACCCACCTCGCCTCTCCCCCTCCTCCTCCTCCTGCTCCAGCTGGTTTCCCCGCTGCTGGGTGATGTTGTGAAGAGCACAGCAAACGATAATGAAGAACGCACAGGGTCATATTGGAGGCACCCCCCCAACCCCCAGGGTGGTCCAACCGCATCTTCAGCAGACCGATACACCAGGACTGCATGGTCCTCATTGTGGCGGGTCTCTGCCTCGGTCTGGAACCTCCACACAGGTGTCAGCAGTCGTGACCTTAGCATGTATCCTTTGTCACCCAGTAGCCATCCCAGGAGCCTGGGCTGGTCTTCAAAGAGCCCAGAATGCCGGATCACAAAACTGTCATGGACACTCTTTGGGTGGCATTGCCCTGATGTCGTGAGACTTCTTCTGGAGATACAGCAGTCTGAGGCTGTGAGCCTCGAACAGGCTCAGAGGGCTACTGCTGAGGGGCTCGAGAGCCTGGCTTGCTCACAGAGTGCTGTAGTGGAGGGGCTCCAGATCTTGGCCCACTCTCAGGGGGCCAGGGCTGATGGATCACAGATCATGGGGCAGACGCATCTGGGCCTCCAGGACTGGAAGAGCCAGGTGACGCCGATCCTTCTGGAGCTCAGTCCAGCTACCCTGGCATCCGTGGAGTGTCCCTGGGACCTCTGGACACCCTAAGGGTGGAGGAAGGGCTTGAGCCCATGCCAGGGTCTTCTACCCAGGAGATCCCCGATGTCCCCAAGACCTTCCGATTCCCCCCTTCCTCACACCTGGGCATCTCAGGGCCAGCGAGACGAACATGGTGGCACTGAAACAGTGCCATCCACAAGTGAGCCAGGGCCCTCCAGGTCCCGGCCATCCAGGGGACATCCGCCAAGAGCATCTTCAGCTGATGGTCGCAGATGATTTGGACGTTCAGGGACTGGAACCCTTTCCTGTTCACAAATCGCTGCCCTCCTGCATGTGGGACCAGCAAGACGATGTGTGTGTCCCGTCTACTGGTCACTGGGCATTCGGGATCCCGGTGACGGAAGCGAAGCCAAGAGCCTGGGCCTTCCGCTGTTCACGATACACATCAAAATTAATGAACTGCCCTGCCCGGGCACACGGACCTGCCGCACACATGTGCGTACAGAGGCCTGGGAGATCCTAGCTAGATCGCCACTGGGAGTCTGGAATGATCCAGAGGCCTAGAAATTTGAGGGCAGCCATCACCTTCGTGTCCACAGGGTGGCCAGCCCTCCCTCGCCAGGAGCACCTCACAAATGTGACGCACCGTGGTCTTAGGCAAGCGCAGCCGGCAACGGTGTATCTCCAAGAGGGCCTCAAAGTCACTCTGAAATTCAATCCCTAGGCAAGTGCAGAGGAGATTGACCAGGATGCTGCCTGGTTTGGAGGGTGGGTCTTATGAGGAAAGGTTGAGGGAGCTGGGGCTTTTCTCTTTAGAGGGGAGGAGGAGGACGAGAGGCGACTTAACAGGGGTTTAGAAGATGATGAAGGGGATAGATAGAGTGGACGTGCAGAGACTATTTCCTCAGGTGGGTGTAGCTGTTACTAGGGGGCATAACTATAAGGTTCATGGTGGGAGATACAGGAGGGATGTCCGAGGTAGATTCTTCACTCAGAGAGTGGTTGGGGTGTGGAATACACTGCCTGCTGTAATAGTGGAGTCGGACACTTTAGGAACTTTCAAGCGGTTATTGGATAGGCACATGGAGCAGACCGGAATGATAGGGAGTGGGATAGCTTGATCTTGGGTTCGGACATAGCTCGGCACAACATCGAGGGCCGAAGGGCCTGTACTATGCTGTACTGTTGTAAGTTCTGTGTTTCGTGAAGAAAGTACCATGAAGCAAAAAAAAACGTAAATGAAACTGTTTTTCTTTAATGGAAATGGATCTAAGTGACGGGGCACCAATTGGGGATCTAATTACATATGCAGATCATGTGTATCTCATGACACACACATTACGGGCCTCTCACTACATATACAAAGTATAGCAATCTCATTACAAACGTAAATGGCAAATGTTCATTATATATGCAAATATGTCATCATTAATTGCAGGCTCTTGTATAAACATGTAGCTTATTACACATTAAAAACCCCCTAGGGATCCCTTCAGCTGAACACCCTAAATGTCAAACTCTTAACTGGAGTGAGGCAGTTTGAGATTTGGTCCTCCTCACTGCAGTTCTGGCCTTTGGTTCGGATGACCTGCAGTAATGCAGCACTCCATCTTTGGGGCTACATGGTGGCACAGTGGTTAGCACTGCTGCCTCGCAGCGCCGGGGATCCGGGTTCGATTCCGGCCTCGGGTCACTGTCTGTGCAGAGTCTGCACTCTCTCCCCACGTGTCTGCGTGGGTTTCCCCCGGATGCTCCGGTTTCCTCCCGCAGTCCAAAGATGTGTGGATGAGAGGGATCGGCCATGCTAAATTAACCCTTGGGGGATTAGCAGGGTAAATTACACAAACTCCCTTTGTAGTGCCCCCCCCCCCCCGCCACTTGATCAGTTGTTGGGTAGGGTTTGTCCAGTTGAAGTGTGTCCAGTTCTGGTCACCACACTACCAGAAGGACGTGGAGGCTTTGAAGAGAATTCAGGATGCTGCCTGGTACAGAGGGTATTAGCTTTGAGAAGAGATTGAATAAACTGGGATTGTTCTCCCTGGGAAGACGGAGGCTGAGGGGGCAAACTGATAGGTGTTTATAAAATTATGAGGGATATGGATAGGGTGAACAGTTGGAAGCTGTTCCCCAGGGCAGAAGTAACAATTACAAAGGGGCACAAGTTCAAGGTAAGGGGGGAAAGGTTCAGTGGAGAGGTGCGGGGGAAGTCTTACACAGAGCGTGGTGGGGGGCCTGGAATGCACTGCCAAGTGAGGTAGTTGAGGCAGATACATTAGCGACATTTAAGATTTATCCGGATAGGCACAAAAACAGGCGGGGAATAGAGGGGTTGGCCTAGATAGGATGACGTGATCGGCACAGGTTTGGAGGGCCGAAGGGCCTGTTCCTGTGCTGTACTGGTCTTTGAAGTGATCCCCTCAAGGGTCTGGCTTGAAAAATTTCACAGGTTCCACTCTACCCTTCGTATCTCTGGACAAGGAGAGTTCATTTTTGAAGAATCTCAGTTATGTTACTGGCCACAAAAGCCCAGATTCCACCTCCTGCCTTGTTCACCTCTTGCCTCCCGAGTCTGAGGGCCAACGTCCTTCCGTTATGACCAAGATCAGAGAGGTGAACCCAAAGCTCCCGCCCACCTTCACCTGACCCTCGGTCACAAGCGGCTAATCACGGTGGAGGACTTGGGAAGCGAGGTGGGAGAGCTCTTCACCCTCCACTGTGCGCAACCCAAGGAGCTGAGGGAGTTCCTCAGGTCCTTCTTGACGCTGTTGCTGACCAACGCGTAGAGGATTGGGTCCACTGCGCTGTTGAAGCTGGTCAGTGCCAGGGTGACATTGAAGGCCAGATGGACTCTCTGCTCGAAGTCACAACTGCAGTCGGCCAGGGTGAAGTTTATCGTCCGGAGCAGGAGGATGATGTGATAGGGGGCGAAGCAGATGACAAAGATGAGGATGACCGATATGGAAATGAGCTTGACCTTTGACTTCTGCTCCCTGCTCAGGGTCACGCTCTTCCTGACGCCTTTGAAGATCCTCTGGTAAGACGCCATCAGAACCAGCAGGGGTGTCAAGAAGCCAATAGCAAAACGAAGGTAGTTGCTAATGGCCACCGACTGGATGAGGGGGATGTGCTCGAAGCATGTCTTGTTGTCCGCCTCGTGGTCTCCATCTTGACTGGTGGAGCCCATGAAGAAGATGGTGAAATGGAAGGCGAAAGTGGTCAGGAATATCAGCAGGCTAACCTGCACGGCTGTCGCCGGACGGCGGAACCACTGAGATTTTATGGGGTACACAACCGCCAAGTAGCGGTCGGTCGAGATACAGCAGAGCAGGAAGATGCTGATGTAGACATTGGAGTAGAATACAAAGCCAGCGAAGGAGCAGGTAGTCCGGCTAAACATCCAGCGGTGGCCATTGTAGTAGTACAGGACCCAGAGTGGAATGGTCAGCACGTACAGGATGTCCGATATGGACAGGCTCAACAGGTAAATTCCGAGGACGTTCCTCTGCCTGACCTGAAGGATGATAGGCCAGAGGGTCAGACAGTTCACGGTAAAGCTCACAGTAAAGATTACACCGTACATCACTGCCAACTCAACACCATTCTTCTCAAAATTGATCTGACACCGACTGCAGTTGGTAGACGATTGGTTCATGTTCTCTGCGGACGTGCGGTGGAAGGGGAATCCCTGAACTCCCAAGCCGGGATCTGGAAGAGAACATTGGAAGGCACGTTCAGCTAAGTGGTTATTAACAGTGAGGTCGAGTGTCTTGGGAGATGTAAACCAGGTGGTCAAATGGGTGGATAAGTGGCAGATGGAACATAACCCTGAAAAGTGTGAGGTGATGCACTTTGGAAGGAGTAATTTGCCAAGGGAGTATTCTATGAAAGCTTTGACACTAAGAAATTCGGAAGAACAAAGGCGATCTTGGCGTGTTTGTCTATCGATCTCTGAAGGCGGAAAGGCAGGTTAATAGGGTGGTGAAAAAGGCACATGGCACACTTGCCTTTATCATTTGGAGTATAAATTACCATAAGGCAGGAGCAGAATTAGGCCACTCGGCCCATCGAGTCTGCTCCGCCATTCAGTCATCCCATTTTCCTGCCTTTTCTCCATAGCCCCTGATCCCCTTATTAATCAAGAACCTATCTATCTCTGTCTTAAAGACACTGAATGACCTGGTCTCCACAGCCTTCTGCGGCAAAGAGTTCCTCAGATTCACCACTCTCTGGCTGAAGAAATTCCTCCTCATCTCTGTTTTAAAGGATCGTCCCTTTAGCCTGAAGTTGTGCCCTCTGGCTCTAGTTTTTCCTGCTAGTGGAAACATCCTCTCCACGTCCACTCTGTCCCATAAGTTTCAATAAGGTCCCCCCCTTATCATTTTAAACAAAAGCACGGAGGTCATGATGGAGTTGTGTAGAACTTTGGTGAGGCCACAGCTGGAGCACTGTGTTCAGTTCTGGTCGCCACATTATAGGAAGGATGTGATTGCACTGGAGGGGGTGCAGAGGAGGTTCACCAGGATGCTGCCTGGGACGGAACATTTAAGTTATGAAGAGAGGTTGGATAGGCTTGAGTTTTTTTCGTTGGAAGACTGAGGGGTGACCTGATCGAGGTGTTCAAGATTGAGGGACATGGACAGAGTGGATAGGGAGCAGCTGTTCCTCTCAGTTGAATAGTCAGTTACGAGGTTAAAGGTGAGGGGTGGGAGGTTTAGGGGAGATTTGAGGAAAATCTTTTTACTCAGAGGGTGTTGAGGGTCTGGAATGCACTGCCTGGGAGGGTGGTGGAGGCAAGATGCCTCACATCCTTTAAAAAGTACCTAGGTGAACACTTGCCACGCCATAATATTCAAGGCTGGCAAGTGGGATTAGATGGGCAGTTCGGGGCCTTTCATGCATCGGTGCAGACTTGTTGGGCTGAACAGCCTCTTCTGCACTGTCGCACTTTGTGAATCTGTGAAGTCACAGTGAGGTATAGCGAACCTCAAAACCCTCAAATAATCTGTCAGACATCGAACCTCCGAAGGCTTCAGCAACAGATCAGCATTGGAAAACCTCAAGTCATGCGAGGTCAACCAACACTGATGAAAAATGCCTGGTGCCCATCTGAATTCAGCTGGTGAGACAGAAAGGTGTTACATTTCCATTGCACCAACTTGTCAACTTCTCCATCGCTGAGTAACTTTGGTAAATCTCAGTCCCAGACCAAATCTATGTTCCTATGTCTGCTGCTACGTCCCCACGGCCCAAGTTTCCATGTCTTATTTTCTTATATTTCTGTGGTCTATGTTCATTCTGTCTCAGTGGCATGTGTTCATATGTCCTATGTACCAATGTCCAATAAGACTTGGGAACATACGGGGAAGCGATGGCCTAGTGGTATTATCGCAAGACTATTAATCCAGAAACTTGGCTAATGTGTGGGGGGACCTGGGTTCGAATCCCGCCATGGCAGATGGCGAAATCTGAATTCATTAAAAAGTATCTGGAATTAAGAATCTACTGATGACCCATTGTTGGAAAAACACATCTGGTTCACTAATGTCCCTTTTGGGGAAGAAATCTGACATCCTTACCTGGTCTAGGCCATGTGTGACTCCAGAGCCACAGCAATGTGGTTGACTCTCAACTGTCCTCCAAGGGCAACTAGGGATGGGCAATAAATGCTGGCCCAGCCAGCAGCACCCATGTCCCATGAATGAATAAAAAAATGTAATAGGTCAACTGAATCATCATAGAATCCCTATAGTGCAGAAGGAGGCCATTTGGCCCATTGAGTCTGCACCGACAACAATCCCACCCAAGCCCTATTCCTGTAATCCCACATATTTACCCTGCAAAGCCCTCTAACCCAGGGCACCGGAAGGTCTTATGAGGAAAGGCTGAGGGACTTGAGGTTGTTTTCGTTAGAGAGAAAAAGGTTAAGAGGTGACTTAATAGAGGCATACAAGATGATCAGAGGGTTAGATAGGGTGGAGAGTGAGAGCCTTTTTCCTTGGATGGTGATGGCTAACACGAGGGGACATAGCTTTAAATTGAGGGGTGATAAATATAGGATGGATGTCAGAGGTAGGTTCTTTACTCAGAGGGTAGTAAGGGCATGAAATGCCTTGCCTGCAGCAGTAGTGGACTTGCCAACTTTAAGGGCATTCAAATGGTCAGTGGATAGGCATATGGATAACACTGGAATAGTTTAGGTTAGAGGGTCATTAGATTGGTTCCACTGGTCGGCGCAACATCGAGGGCCGAAGGGCCTGTACTGCGCTGTAATGTTCTATGTTCTAAGGGGCAGTTTATCACGGCCAATCAACCTCACCAGCACATCTTTGGGCTGTGGGAGGAAACCGGAGCACCCGGACGAAACCCACGCAGACACGGGGGGTAAGTGCAAACTCCACACAGACAGTGACCTGAGCCAGGAATCGAACCCAGGTCCTTGGGAGCTGTGAGGCAGCAGTGCTAACAACTGTGCCAATGTGGACAGGCAGAGTGATTAACAAGTGGGGGGGGCGGGGGAGGTTAACGGGGGTTGCCACGAATGTAGGGATTAGGTTACAATCAGTTCAGTCATGATCTTATTTAAAGATAGAGCAAGCTCGAGGGGCCGAGTGGCCTCCTCCTGTTCCTATTTTGTATGTCCATGAAGGAAATGAGTGAGCCAGATGGATTTTTGTGACAATGATTTGATGGCCAGCATTAGATTTTTAACTGCAGATTTTTATTGCATTCAAATTCGCACCGTCTGCTGGGGTCGGATTGGAACCCGGGTCCCCAGAGGCCTTCTGCATTACTGGTTCAGTGACAATTCCACTCCGCCACGACCTCCCCATCCCAATATGCCTGATCAGTTGTAAGCACGATGGGAGGTTGTGAAAGGGGTCATCTAACAGGACTAGACAGGGTGGATGCAGGGAGGATGTTCCTGATGGTGGGGGTAGTCCAGAACCAGGGGTCACAGTCTGAGGATTCGGGCTAGACCATGTAGGACGGAGGTGAGGAGACATTTCTTCACCCGGTGAGCCTGTGGAATTCATTCCCACAGGAAGTAGATGATGCCAAAACATTGAATGTATTCAAGAGGCAGCTGGATATAGCACTAGGTGCGAATGGGATCAAAGGTTATGGGGAGAAAACAGGATTAGACTATTGAGTTGGATGATCCAACATGATTGTGATGAATGGTGAAGAGGTTTGAAGGGCCGAATGGCCTTCTCCTGCTCCTATCTTCTAAGTTTCTATCATTCTATAGACACAAATTCTCTTTGCTTTATTAAAACACTTTGCTGTTTCTCTCCGTCTATTTGCTGTTCTCCAGAACCTTCTTCACATACTAAGTTTACAGGTCTGGTCTGAATTTTAACCTTTTGAGAAAATCATGCTTTGAACATGAATGTAAAACTCTGTTACAATCTTCCACAAAATGACAGATGAAGACCATTCACTCCTCCATGTCTGTTCTAACTGTTTGCAAAGGCAACTCAAAACTAATGCCTCTCTGGTTTATTACAATAATCTTCAATCCAACCCATTCCAAACCAAATTACTCCAATCCACCTCAATCTAACACAATCCAACCTAAGGTATCCTAATCGAATCCAGTCCAAACTAATCTAAGACATTCTAACCCAATACAATACAAACAAATTCAATCTATCCCAGTTTAACATAATCTAACCCAATCTATCCCATATTAATGCAATCCAACTCAATTTAACCTAATCTATCGCAATCTAACCCAACCTATCCCATTCAAACCCCATCTAACTCAATCTAATCCAATCCAACTCAATTTACCCCAATTTAATCCAATCTAACTCAATCTCACCCCAATCAAGCCCAATCTAAACTAATCTAATCTAATATATCCCTCTCCAACACAACCTAACCCAGTCCAACCCAATCCTACCAAATCGAACTCAATCCCATACAATCTAAACCAATCTAACCCAATCTAACTCAATCTACACCAATCAAACCCAATCAAATCTAATTTATCCCATATTAAGCCAATCCGACCCAATCCAAGCTAATCCGACCCAATCCAAGCCAATCTGACCTAATCCAAGCCAATCCGACCCAATCCAAGCCAAACCAATCAAGCCCATTCCAACCCAATCCAAGCCCATTCCAACCGAATCAAAGCCAATCCAACCCAATCAAACCAATCCAACCCAATCAAAGCCAATCCAACCCAATCAAACCCAATCAAGCCCACTCTAACCCAATCCAACCAAATCAAACCCGATCCAACCAAATCAAACCCAATCAAACCAATCCAACCCAATCAAAAACCCAATCTAACCCATTCAAACCCAATCAAACCTCATCTAACCCAATCAAAAACCCAATCAAACCCAATCCAGCCTAACCCAAACACCAAGAACTATTCCCAAATTGCTTTGATTCCCAAACTGTCCACCGGCAATGCAACGTGTCCCAATTTCTCCTTGTATACCAAAACAGCACAAGAAAAAACAACGCCAGCAACAAACTACATCTATCCCTGAACTTGGAGAAAAAAGGATTCTTGTGGTTCTTTGAGCACCTACCGCTGAAGCTGGCGTTAGTTGAGCATTCCAATCTCTTTCTCCGCTGTGTAGTTTTTCTGGGTAATACCACACTATGTGCCGCTGCAGTGGTTGAAGCGACGGGAGAACTCCAAATTCCCCTGTGTGCGAGCGCGGTGCAGAATGATTCTGCAGCTTTGACAGCTCATGCAGGCTGGAACTGTCACTCACAGGAAGCTCGCAAAGCATTAAACCCAAATGACGCACTGCTACACTTGAAAGCGGGCCAACTAAAAGGCTCATTTGGTCACCCACTGGCTCAGCAATAAGATTTGGTTACACAAACCTGCGGACCCAACAGCTGCAGAATGTCGAAGTGTAAACACATTTTGGGTCGGCAACTCCAAAGATGATTGATTTTTGCAGATTGCTATTTGTTTCCTCTTCACTCCTCCAGAAGGTGATCTCACTGCCCTGATACCATGTGGCTTCTCTTTATAGCTGACAGTGAGCAGCAGCCAGCTATTCCACCACAGAATGCATCACAGTTGAGTCCAATCCTGAGTGTGAACAATCTCCACATGTAGACGGCAATCAAGTTCAAAACTGTGATTGCTTCCTCTCTCAGGGAGTCGGCTTCACAGCATAAAAAGAGCCCCTTCAGCCCATCGACTCTCATCCCATTTTCCCAGCACTTGGTCCTGTAGCCTTGTGTACTAGGGCATTTCATGTACTCATCTAATTATTTGTTGTGAGGGTTCCTTCCTTTCAGGCAGTGAGTTCCAGGCTCGCACCATCCTCTGGGTGAAAAATTTTTTCCTCAAATCCCCTCTAAATCTCTTGTCCCCTTACCTTAAATCTCTGCCCCCTCTGTTTATTGATACCTGTACTACAGAGGAAAAGTTTTCTCCCTATCTATGTCCCTCAGAATTTTGTACACCTCGATCAGGAACCCCCTCAGCCTTCTCTGCTCTAAGGGAAACAATCCCAGCCTAACCAGCCTCCCTTCATCGCTGTAACACTCCAGCCCAGGCAACATTCTGCTGAACCTCAGCACCCTTTCTATTTCGGAGACACAGATCTAAGTTGACACAGTGGCACTGCGGTTAGCACTGCTGCCGCACAGCACCAGGGACCTGGGTTCTCAGGTGCCCATCTGTGTGGAGTTTGCACGTTCTCTCTGTGTCTGTGTGGGTTCCCTCGTTTGGGTGGCACAGTGGCATAATGGTTAGCACTGCTGCCTCACAGCGCCAGAGACCCGGGTTCGAGTCACAGCTTGGGTCACTGTCTACGTGGAGTTTGCACATTCTCCCCGTGTCTGCATGGGTTTCCTCCCACTCTCCAAAGATGTGCAGGTTAGATGGATTGGCCATAATAAATTGCCCCTTAGTGTCCAAAGATGTGTAGGTTAAGTGGATTGGCCATGCTAAACTGTCCCTTATTGTCTAAAGATATGCCGGTTAGGTGAATTGGCCATGCTAAGTTGCCCCTTAGTGTCCAAAGATGTGCAGGTTAAGTGGATTGGCCATGCTAAATTGCCCCTTAGTGTCCAAAGATGTGCAGGTTAAGTGGATTGGCCATGCTAAATTGCCCCTTAGTGTCCAAAGATGTGTAGGTTAAGTGGATTGGCCATACTAAATTGACCCTTAGTGTCCAAAGATGTGTAGGTTAAGTGGACTGGCCATGCTAAATTGACCCTTAGTGTCCAAAGATGTGTAGGTTAAGTGGATTGGCCATGCTAAATTGCCCCTTAGTGTCCAAAGATGTGTAGATTAGGTGGATTGGTCGTGTTAAATTGCCACTTAGTGTCAGGGGGATTAGCAGGATAAATATGTGGGGTTATGGGGATAGGATCTGGGTGGGATTATTGTCGGTGCAAACTCAATGGGCCGAGCGGCCTCCTTCCGTACTTTTGGGATTCTATGCTTCTTGCCGCCGCACTGTTTCGCCTGATTCTGAGGCCGTGTTGCATTTGACAAGCTGACCACAACTCACTGCAGGGGAACTGAAACCAGGGGGGAGGGTTTGCGAGGATCAACGCGATCAGGGCACGAAGAGGGAGAATTCAAAACTTCAATGAGAGGTGACGTTCTGTCGTTGAGACAGAAACTCAAAAAGTAAAGCCAAAATCTGAGGACTTTCCAGGTGCAGTTAAAGCAACTGCTATTTAATGACATGACAGTAATTACTTCTCACAAGATGATGAAACTGAAGCCACATTTGACCAGGGAAAGGTTTCCCCTGGAGTCCCATTGGGACTTTGGGAGATTTTGTGTTCGTACGTTGCCTGCGTGGTAACTTCAAGTTTCTCAGGGTGTCTCTTCTACGCCCACACTTAGCCTGTTGGAGGCTTTGTGGTCAACTTCTGTATCTATGATGGCAGTGCCAAGGTCAGTTACGAGGGGACACAGGGCAGCACAGTGGCACAGTGGTTAGCCTCACAGAGCCAGGGATCTAGGTTTGATTGCCAGCTTGGGTCTGTGCGGAGTTTGCACATTCACCCCCGTGTCTGCGTGGCTTTCCACCAGGTGCTCCGGTTTCCTCCCACAGTCGGAAAGACATGCTGGTTAGATGGACTGACCGTGCTAAATTGCCCCTTAGTGTCAGGGGAGACTAGCTAGGGTTGTGGGGAGAGGGCCTGGGTGGAATTGCCATTGGTGCAGACTCAATGGGCTGAATGGCCTCCTTCTGAACTGTGGGGATTCTATGTGGATGAGCACTTGGCACAGCATAACATTCAAGGCTGGGTCAAATATGGGTGGGGGATTGCAATGTAGACTTACCAGAATGAGACCTGGGCCTGAATTCTGCACTCATTGGGTGTGCGCAATTGACAGGACTGGAATCAGTCGCGAAATGTACTTCTGGTCCCGGAATGTGATTACGCACTGGATGGTCATTTAGCACTCAATGTAGAATATAGAACAGTACAGCACAGGAACAGGCCCTTCGGCCCACAGGGTTGAACCGAACATCACGCCAAATTAAACTAATCCCTTCTGTCTGCCCTTGGTCCATATCCCTCCGTGCCTCGCATATTCATGTGCTTATCTAAAAGCCCCTTAAACACCCCTATTGTACCTGCCTCCACCACCACCCCTGGCAGCGTGTTCCAGACCCCTACCACTCTCTGTGTTAAAAACAACTTGCCCTTCACATCTCCTTTTAACTTTGCCCTTAAGTACATGCCCCGTAGTATTAGACATTTCAACTCTGGGGACAACGATTCTGTCAACCCTATCTGTGCCTCTCATAATTTTATAGACTTCTATCAGGCCTCCCCTCAGCCTCCGCTGCTCTAGAGATAAAAGTCCTAGTTTATCCAGCCTCTCCTTATAGCTAATACCCTCTAATCCAGGCAGCATCCTGGTAAACCTCTTCTGCACTCTCCCCAAAGCCTCCACATCCTTCCTGTAATGTGGCCACCAGAATTGGATGCAATACTCTTAGGTGCAGCCTAACCAAAATTTTATAAAGGTGCAACATGAAATCCCAACTCTTGCACTCAATGCCCCGTTCAATAAGGGCAAATACGCCTTCTTTACAGACCCGGGGGAAGGCTCAGGACCTTCTGGGAGGGCAGGGAAAAGGGAGAGTGCTGTTTCCTTCAGAAGGAACTCTTCAAATGCAGATAAAGAATGTATAACAAAACTTACTCCAATTTACACAAAGAAAGGGTTTAATAAAGAAACTTCATTACTCCAACACTTGGGGCCTCGCCCTGGGCCAATCCAAGCTCCCTCCACAATTCCCGACAGCTTCTTATTTATAGTAGTCAGCTGACCATCACATCTGTCATTGGCTCCATGGTTTACAGGGTCAGCTGACCCTTCCAGGTGTTATCATTGGTCACATTACATCCGATACAAAGTTGTCACCGCTAACAGGTACGGGCTGCTGTTTCTAATGGGGTCCCTCAAGGTGGACAGTGACAGTGTGGCATTGCCTCGGGGGGGGGGGGGGGGGGGGGGGGGCAGCAGCAGACTTGTACAAATGAAATGTGAGGGTTTAACAAATTGCAAAAGGTGTTGAAGACGCACTTTCTAAAGAAAACCTCAGAAAATCTCAGTCCCCGGACACCTTTTCGAGTTATATGACACCCCGGATTTTTCATCGCACCCTGGGTCGAGATTGTTGCGAAAACCGTGAAAGTGGCCTGGCCAAGGTGAGATGATGATGGTATTGTCTCTGGACTCATATTCCAGAGACCTGAGATAGCTCTCTGGGGAGAGCCAGGTTTGAAGATGGTGAAATTTGAATTCAATACAAAATACCATGAAATTAAGAATCTACTGATGACCATAAAACCAGTGTCAGAAAAAAGCCATCAGGGTCACTAATGGGAAGCAGGGGCCTGGGACTACGAGGCAGAGTGTGAAAATCAGAAGTAGACCTTTCATGAGTGAAATTAGGAAAACATTCCACACGCAAAGGATTAGAGAAACCCACCTCCACAAACAGAAGGACTAATTGTTAATGTTAAACCTGGGACCGATAGATTTTTGATGACTGAAGGAATTAAAGGAAAGAAGTGGGTGGCACGGTGGCACAGTAGGTTAGCACTGCTGCCTCACAGCGCCAGGAACCCGGGTTCGATTCTCGGCTTGTTGGTGTGGAGACTGCACACTTTCCCCGTGTCTGCGTGGGTTTCCTCTGGGTGCTCCGGTTTCCTCCCACAGTCCAAAAGATGTGCTGGTTAGGGTGCATTGACCTGAAGAGGTGCTGGAGTGTGGCGACTAGGGGAATTTCACAGGAACTTCATTGCAGTGTTAAGGTAAGCCTTACTTGTGACTAATAAATAAATAAACTTTAAAAAAAAGTTAATGGATCTCATTGAATGGTGGGATAAAGGGGCTGAATGGCCTCTCCTTATGTTCCTACATCCCTCCGTTCCTGTAGACAGGCTGGGCCACTTTGGTTTAGATCTACTCTGGGCATTCAACTGAGATTTTCTTCATTTCTCTCGCCTTCTCAGTTGCAAGCAAGCGTGTTAACAACCGGTAAGCAACTCGCTGGTGACACTGCATCGGTCGTCACTCCTGATAAACCATCCCCCAGCACCACCGATCTGGCCATTCAACTCCTGGGATCTTATCATAGAATCCTACAGTGCAGGAGAAGGAGGCCATTCAGCCCATCAAGTTTGCACCAACCACAATCCCATCCAGGCTCCATGCATTTACCTTAACTTGTCTCCCTGACACTCAGGGGCAATTAATTTAGCATGGCCACTCCACACATCTTTGGACTGTGGGAGGAAACCCATGCAGACATGGGGAGAATGTGCAAACAGACACTGACACAGAAATTGAACCAGATGTCTGGCGCCGTGAGGAAGAAGTGCTAACCGCTGTGTTATGGTGCTGCCCATGACCTTCCTGTGCAGAAGGAGGTCACTCTAACTCCCTGTACTACGGCAGTGGGACTGGGTTGTTTCTTTAGGGTGACCTGATAATGCAAGTCACCAACCGAATGCAACTCCCGTCTACTCATAGCCCCAAGACCAGTAATCCATTCACAAACCACAGTGGTGTGTTTCTATTTCTGAACTTCTGACTCCCCAGTGCTTCTGGTAATCAGTCAACTCTCTCTCACACCTCTGCTTTCAGACTCATTTTAAAACCCGGTTCTACGTCTGAACCAAGAAAGAATTATCTCCGGTTTTGCTCAGTAATTGTTGCCTTGCCGAGGCTTTGACATTATGAAGTACGGAGTGTCAGAAATGAGTCTTTGACATGCCAAATGTAGCTTGTCCCTTTCCCGCAACAGTTCAGACGAGTTTCACTCTCCATTCTGCGGACTCTAATGAATCAGCCGACACTCATAGAATCATTACAGTGCAGAGGGAGGCCATTTGACCTATCAAGTCTGTGCCGTCCACAATCCCACCCAGGTCCTACTCCCACATATTTACCCTGCTAATCCCCCTGACACTAAAGTCAATTTAGCATGGCCAATCAATCATACAGAATCATAGAATCCTTACAGTATAGAAGGAGGCCATTTGGCCCATCGAGTCTGTAGATCTGATGCAGACCTGATGGGCTGAATGGCCTCCTTCTGCAGTGTCAGGATTCTATAATAGCATCAACTAGGCAGCATGGTAGCACAGTGGTTAGCACTGCTGTCTCACAGCGTCAGGGACCCGGGTTCGATTCCTGGCTTGGGTCACTGTCTGTGCGGAGTTTGTACATTCTCCCTGTGTCTATGTGGGTTTCCTCCGGGTGCTCCAGTTTCCTCCCACAGTCCGAAAGACGTGCTGGTTAGGTGCTAAATTCTCCCGCAGTGTACCCAAACAGGCACCAGAGTGTGGCGACTATGGAATTTTCACAGTAACTTCATTGTAGTGTTAATGTAAACCTCACTTGTGACTAATAAATAAATAAACTTTACTACATTCTGAGGTAGTGTATTAATAGGGCCATCCAGAATAAAACAAAAACACTGTATAGGTTTTGTGATAGATTTCACCCAGTGTTGTGACCAGTACTGATTCCCTTACAAGGTGTGTGGCCTTGGAAATATCCAGAGGAAAGATACAAGAATGTATCTTATAAGGAAGGTTTGAGCAGGTTGGACCTGTACCCAAAGGATTTCATAAAAATGAGAGGTGATCTTATTGAAACGTATAAGATTCTGAGAGGGGGGCTGTGGTTGACAGCTGCAATGCTGAAGGAACGTTTCCCCTCGCAAAAGAAACTAGGACTCGAGGGTACAGTTTCAAAGCAAGGGATCTCCTATTGAAGTTGGAGATGAGGAGGAATTTCTTTCCCAAAGGGTGGTTAATCTGTCAAATTCTCTCCCCCAGAGCGCAGTGGGGACTGCGGGACATCGAAGATGTTCAAGACTGAATTAGGCACATTGACAAGGGGGTCAAGGGTTAAGGGAGGGACAGACAGGTCAGGAGAGTTGAGCCACAGTCAGAGGGATATGGGCCAAACGCAGGAGATTGGGAGTTGATTCATGGTACAAAACTGGGTGGCTGGGCAAATTGGGCCGAAGGACCTGTTTCCGCGCTGTGAACCTCTGTGACTTGATCCATGATATTACTGAACGGTGGAGAAGGCTCAATGGGCTGAATGGCCTTCTCCTGCTTCACTCTTAAGATTCCCTACATTAAGAACTTTACCTGCTCAAATTGTCTAGGTATCTTTACTTTAGGGCAACATAGATTGATTTGATTTGATTTATTATTGTCATATGTATTGGGTGCAATGAATGAAAAGTATTGTTTCTTGCGCACTATACATACAAAACATACCATTCATAGAGTACATAGGGGAGAAAGAAAGGAGAATATAGTGTTACAGTCATAGCTAGGGTGTAGGGTATAATAAAATAATTAGGGGCCTAATACGTAGAGGTGGTGGATTGTCCGCCTAACACCTCTACATATTAGGCCCCTAATTATTTTATAAATCTCTATTAGATCACCCCTAAGCCTCCTATGCTCCATGGAAAAAAGTCCCAGTCTCCCCAGCCTCTCCTTATAACTCAAATCATCAAGTCCCGGTAGCATCCTAGTAAATCTCTTCTGCACTCTTTCTAGTTTAATAATATTCTTCCTATAATAGGGTGACCAGAACTGTACACTGTATTCCAAGTGTGGCCTTCCCAATGTCTTGTACAACTTCAACAAGACGTCCCAACTCCTGTATTCAATGTTCTGACCAATGAAACCAAGCATGCCAAATGCCTTCTTCGCCACCCTGTTCACCTGTGACTCCACTTTCAAGGAGCTATGAACATGTACCCCTAGATCTCTTTGTTCTGTAACTCTCCCCAATGCCCTAACATTAACTGAATAAGTCCCGCCCTGGTTCAATCTACCAAAATGCATCACCTCGTATTTATCTAAATTAAACTCCATCCACCATTTGTCAGTCCACTGGCCCAATTGATCAAGATCCCGTTGCAATCCGAGATAACCTTCTTCACTGTCCACTGTACCACCAATCTTGGTGTCATCCGCAAACTTACTAACCATGCCTCCTAAATTCTCATCCAAATCATTAACAAATAAGAGTGGACCCAGCACTGATTCCTGAGGCACACCACTGGTCACAGGCCTCCAGTTTGAAAAACAACTCTCCATAACCACCCTCTGACTTCTGTCATCAAGCCAATTTTGTAACCATTTAGAGACCTCACCCTGGATCCCGTGAAATTTAATGTTAAGCAACAATCTAAAGGCCTTATCAAAGGTCTTGCTAAAGTCCATGTACAGAACGTCAACTGTACTGCCCTCATCTACCTTCTTGGTTACCCCTTCAAAAAACTCAATCAAATTTGTGAGACATGGTTTTCCACTCGCAAAGCCATGCTAAACTGGAGCACCTGGAGGGAACCCATGCAAACATAGGGAGAACGTGCAGACTCCGCACAGACAGTGACCCAAGCTGGGAATCGAAGCCAGATTCCCAGCACTGTGAGGCAGCGGTGCTAACCACCGTGCTGTCCTTCCAGCACTCAAGAAACAATATTTCTGACTGTATCCCAATCCCTGTGACAATAACAATGAATCAAATCAAATCAAATCTGGTGAATAACCCTCCCTCCTAAGGTCAGTTTCAGGGTCAGTGGGTCAGTGTCAGGGTTATTGGGTCAGTTTCACGGTCAGTGGGCAAGTTTCAGCGTCAGTGGATCAGTTTCCAGGTTAGTAGATCAGTTTGAGGATCAGTGGGTCTGTTTGCTGGTCAGTAGGTCAGTTTGAGGGTCAATGGGTCAGTGTCAGGATTAGTGTCAGGGTCAATGGGTCAGTTTTAGGGTCAGTGGGTCAGTTTGATGGTCAGTGGGTCAGTGTTAGGGTCAATGGGTCAGTTTTAGGGTCAGTGGGTCAGTGTCAGTTTTAGGGTCTGTGGGTCAGTGTTAGGGTCAATGGATCAGTTTTAGGGTCAGTGGGTCAGTTTGATGGTCAGTGGGTCAGTGTCAGGGTCAATGGGTCAGTTTGATGGTCAGTGGGTCAGTGTCAGGGTCAATTGGTTAGTTTTAGGGTCAGTGGGTCAGTTTGATGGTCAGTGGGTCAGTGTCAGGGTCAATGTCAGGGTCACTGACTCCATTCCTTGAGGCATTTTGTTTTAACTCAATATAAGAATGAAACGTAAAAGCTTCAAGAGATTAAATCCCTCAATCAACAGTTGGAAATAAATCCCTAAATCGGTAGAATGGTCTAGCATTGCCCCTTCCCCTTTCATTTTGTCCATTTTGGGTTTTTGTCTCATTTCTAATATAATTTCCCTTTAACCAAATTCCTCATTTTAATCTATGAATAGTCTTATTTGGGGTCAGCTGTTTTCCTTATGCCACCCAATGCTGAGCTTTGCATTTTACTTCCCTCTCCGTGAGAACAGTTTCTGCTGATGGGGGGTATCTGTTCAGATTGTACACAGCCCATAGTGACCTCCCTTTCCCACGTCCTGCTGACACACAGTCACCTCAAACCGCTATCCGTACAGCACTCCGAGTCTCCCGCTGCCCATCAGACTGACCTACTGACCCTGCAACTGACGCACTGACTCTGAAACTGACCCACTGTCCATTAAACTGAGCCACTGACCCTGACACTGACCCACTGACCTTAAACTGACCCACAAACCCCGACACTGGCCCACTGACCCTTAAACTGACCCCTGACCCTGAAACTGACCCACTGACCCTGAAACTGAGCCACTGACCCTGACACTGACCCACTGACCCTTAAACTGATCCACTGACCCTGAAACTGAGCCACTGACCCTGAAACTGAGCCACTGACCCTGACACTGACCCACTGACCCTTAAACTGATCCACTGACCCAGAAACTGAGCCACTGACCCTGAAACTGAGCCACTGACCCTGACACTGAGCCGCTGACCCTGAAACTGGCCCACTGACCCTGAAACTGAGCCACTGACCCTGAAACTGAGCCACTGACCCTGACCCACTGACCCCTGACCCTGAAACTGGCCCACTGACCCTGAAACTGACCCACTGACTCTGAAACTAAGCCACTGACCCTGACACTGACCCACTGACTCTTAAACTCTTAAGAGTGGGGACCGTAGGAAGGAGGGTGGGGACCGTAGGAAGGAGGGTGGGGACCGGAGGGAGGAGGGTGGGGACCAAATGCCTCAGCCTCTCAATCTGCATAACAGATTTGAGGTTCTTGCTTCCAGTGTGGACAAGAACGAGGGCTGTGAGGTTGGTGAGCAAACTGCACACGGTACAGTGATGCAGACACAGAGCATTGACAAAGAGAAGGTGAAAAGGAATGTAGTGGTAATTGGGGATAGTGTGGTTAAGGGTATTGACACTGTCCTTTATCACAATGACAAAGAGCACAGAAGGGTGTACTGTCTGCCTGGTGCTCGGGTCCAGGATGTCGCATCTGGGATGCAGAGGAACCTGGAGTGGGAGGGTGAGAATCCAGTCATTGTAGTACATGTGGGTGCCAACGACGTAAGCAAAATGCGAACTGAGGATCTGGGGAGGGAGTATGAAAAGCTGGGAATGGAATTAAAAAGTAGAACCCACAAGGTGGTTATCTCTGGATTACTGCCTGAACCATGTGCAGACGGGCGTAGGGTTGATAAGATTAAGGAAGTGAATGGGTGGCTCAGGGATTGGTGTGGGAGGAATGGGTCTGAATTTATGGGACATTGGCATCAGTATTGGGGTAGGTGGGACCTGTTCAGGTGGGATGGGGTTGGTCTGAACCGTGCTGGGACCAGAGTCCTGGCGAATCGTGTAGATAGGACTGTAGATAGGGCTTTAAACTAATGGGTGGGGGGAGGGTACGAGGGTAGGTGAAATTACAGGGTCTAAAGTAAAGGAGAGGGTACAGGTACAGGAAGAGGCCAAGGATGTCCCAATAATAAAGGGAGTAGGGTGCGTGAGTATGGTTGGTGGCGTTCCGGCAAATAGGGTACAGGTGAAGGCTGGGATGAAGGCACTTTATCTGAATGCACGAAGCATTCGCAATAAAGTGGATGAGTTGGTGGCACAGATCAGCACAAATGGATACGATCTGGTGGCCATTACAGAGACGTGGCTGCAGGGTGACAGGGACTGGGAGCTGAATGTACAGGGGTATCAAGTGTTTAGGAAGGATAGGCGGGAGGAAAAAAGGGGGGGCGTAGCTCTGCTGATTAAGGATAGCATCAGGGTGGTAGTAAGGGATGATATAGGAGCCAAAGAGCAGAAAGTGGAATCGTTGTGGGTGGAGATTAGGAACAGCAAAGGGAGGAAGACGCTGGTGGGTGTCGTCTATAGGCCCCCAAATAATGATCAGGAGGTGGGGCGGGCTGTTAACGTGCAGATAAGTGCGGCGTGCAGGAATGGAACGGCGATAATTATGGGGGATTTCAATCTGCATATTGATTGGTCGACCCATGCTGGACGCGGTGGGCTTGAGGAAGAGTTCTTGGAATGCTGCCGGGATAGTTTCCTTGAACAGTGTGTGTTGGAGCCGACGAGGGAGCGAGCTATCTTGGATCTGGTGTTATGTAATGGGGCGGGTAGAATTAGGGACCTTGTGGTGAAGGATCCTCTTGGGAAGAGTGATCATTGTATGGTGGAGTTTCTGATGCAGATGGAGGAGGAGAAAGTGGGTTCCTGGACCTGTGTCCTTTGTTTGAACAGAGGGGAGTATGGTAGGATGAGAGAGGAATTGGTGAATGTTGATTGGGGGAGCACATTGGAAGGTAGGTCTGCTGAGGAACAGTGGAGGATCTTTAAGGAGATCTTTCTTGGTGCTCAGCAGAAATTTATTCCGATGGTTAAAAAGGATCGTAGGAGGAGAGATAATCAGCCGTGCATAACGAAGGAGGTAAAGGAGAGTACTAAATTAAAAGCGGATGCGTTTAGAGTAGCTAAGAGTAGTGGGCGAGAAGAGGATTGGGAGAGGTTTAAATATCAACAAAAATTGACAAAGAAGTTGATAAAGAAGGGTAGGATAAACTATGAAGCTGGGCTAGCGCTAAATATAAAAAAGGATAGTAAGAGTTTTTATAAATATATAAAAAGGAAGAGGCTGACTAGGGTGAACTTTGGACCCTTAGAGGATGAGAGGGGGGACTTAGTGGTAGGGGATGGGGAAATGGCTGAGGCCTTGAATAACTTTTTTGTTTCGGTCTTCACGGAGGAGGACGTGAATAGTTTGCCGGGTGTTCGCGATGGAAAGATGGTAGGAATGGAGGGCCTGAATGACATTATTGTTATTAGAGAGGCAGTGCTTGACAGACTGGAGGGACAGATTGTGGACAAGTCCCCAGGACTGGATGGAATGCATCCAAGGGATCTGAAAGAAATGGCGGAGGTGACAGTGGATGCCTTGGTGGTTATTTTCCAAACCTCGCTGGATTCCGGGGAAGTGCCGGAAGATTGGAAAACGGCTAATGTTACGCCGTTGTTTAAGAAGGGTAGCAGGCAAAAGGCAGGGAATTATAGGCCGGTTAGTTTAACGTCTGTTGTAGGTAAAATGCTCGAATCCGTGATCAAGGAGAAAATAGTGAGGCATCTTGAGGAGAATTGTTTGATAGAGCAGACGCAGCACGGTTTCGTTAAGGGAAGTCGTGGCTGACGAATTTATTGAAGTTCTATGAGGATGTGTCTAGGGTGGTGGATAGAGGAGAGCCGGTAGATGTGGTGTTTCTTGATTTTCAGAAGGCATTTGATAAGGTGCCGCACAAGAGGTTATTACAGAAGGTTAAGGGGCATGGAGTTGGGGGTAGGGTGTTAGCGTGGATAGGGGATTGGCTGTCAAATAGGAGGCAGAGAGTGGGGGTCAATGGGTGCTATTCGGATTGGTGGTTGGTGACTAGTGGAGTGCCCCAGGGATCGGTGCTGGGACCTCAGCTATTTACCATTTATATGGATGATCTGGAGGAGGGAACCGAGTGTATGGTGTCGAAATTTGCTGATGACACCAAGATTGGTGGAACAGCAAATTGTGCGGAGGGTGTGGAAAGTCTGCAGAAGGATCTAGATAGGCTGGGCGAATGGGCCAGGAACTGGCAAAAGGAATTTAATGTTGGCAAGTGTGAAGTTGTCCACTTTGGTAGGAATAATGGTAGGAAAGACTATTACTTACATGGCGAAAAATTGCAGCATGCAACGATGCAGAGGGACCTCGGGGTCCTTGTGCATGAGTCGCAAAAACCCAGCCTGCAGGTGCAGCAGGTGGTCAGGAAGGCGAATGGGATGCTGGCCTTCATAGCGAGGGGGATTGAATATAAACGTAGGGAGGTCTTGCTGCAACTGTACAGGGCACTGGTGAGGCCGCAGCTGGAGTGCTGTGTGCAGTTTTGGTCGCCGGACTTACGCAAGGATATTTTGGCCTTGGAGGGAGTGCAGAGGAGGTTTACTAGGCTGATACCGGAGTTGAGGGGGTTGAACTATGAGGAGAGGCTGAATAAACTAGGCTTGTACTCGTTAGAGTTTAGAAGAATGAGGGGAGATCTCATTGAGACATATAAGATGATGAATGGGATGGATAGGATAGAGGTGGAGAGGCTGTTCCTGCTCAGGAAGGACAGTAGGACTAGAGGGCACAGCCTCAAGATAAAGGGGGGACGGTTTAGAATGGAGTTGAGGAGGAATTTCTTCACTCAAAGGGTGGTGAATCTCTGGAATTCTCTGCCCGTTGAAGTGGTGGAGGCTGCCTCGCTAAATATATTTAAGACACGGGTAGATAGGTTTTTGATAGGCAAGGGGATTAAGGGTTATGGGGAAAGGCAGGAAAGTGGAACTGAGCCACGACAGATCAGCCATGATCTTACTGAATGGCGGGGCAGGCTCAAAGGGCTAAATGTCCTACTCCTGCTCCTATTCCTTATGTTCTTATGTAAACTGACCCACTGACCCTAAAACTGAGCCACTGACCCTGAAACAGACCCACTGACCCTGAAACTGACCCATTGACCCTGAAACTGACCACTGACCCTGAAACTGATCCACTGACCCTGAAACGGACCCAATGACCCTGACAGTGAGTTACTGACCCTGACACTGGCCCACTGACCCTGACACTAGCCCACTGACCCTGACACTGACCCTGAAACTGGCCCACTGACCCTGACACTGGCCCACTGACCCTGACTCTGAGCCACTGACCCTGACTCTGAGCCACTGACTCTAGAAATTAGAGGATTGGGGGGAATCAGTTTAGCTCAGTTGACGGGACAGCTGGTTAGTGATGCACAGCGACACCTATAGCAGGGGTTCTATTCCAGCATCGGCTGAGGTTATCCATAGTGGCCCTACCTTCTCAACCTCGCCTGAGGTGTGGTGAGCCTCGGGTTAAGTCCCTACCAGTCATCTCTCCCCCTCAGGGGACAGAGAGCAGCCTCTGGTCATCTGGAACTTCAATTTGAGTAACTTGGGCTTCTGAGGTTCTAAAGGGCTGGGGTGCCGTGATCATTTCTGATGCCTAGGTCGACGCCGGGTAGTCCATCCAGTTTAAGTCCTTTTTGTTGTTGTGTAGAGGCTGGATGTAACTGAGTGCCTCGCTCGCCCATATCAGAGGGGAAGTTAAGTGTCAATCAAACGGCTGTGGCTTTGGAGTCACATGTAGGCCAGACCAGGTAAGGACAGCAGATTTTCTTCCCTAAAGGAACCAGATGGGTTTTTCCGACAATGGTTGTCAGTGGATTCTTAATTCCAGATTTTTTCCATGGAATTCTAATTTCACCATCTGCCGTGGTGGGATTTGAATCCAGCTCCTCAGAGCATTCCTCTGGATCTCTAGATTACTACCCCAGTGATAATACCACTGTGCTACCCTGGCAAGCTACTCAAGGTCCAACTAATAGTGGGCAGCAATCATAGCATCTACAGATGGAGGCCATTCAGCCCATCAAATCAGCACCAACCACAATCCCACCCAGGCCCTATCCCCATAACCCCCATGCGTTTACCTTAGCTAGTCCCCCTGACACCAAGGGTCAATTTAGCATGGTCAATCCACCTAACCTGCATATCTTTGGACTGTGGGAGGAAACTGAGGCACCTGGAGGAAACCCACGCAGACATGGAGAGAATGTGCAGGCCCGGCACAGACAATGACCCCAAGCCAGGAATCGAACCCGGGTCTCTGGCGCTGTGAGGCAGCAGCGCTAACCACTGTGCTGCCTACAAATATTGGCCTTGCCAGTGACATCCACATCACTGGGTCAAAGCCTAACAGCACAGTGGGTGTACCTACACCCCATGACCTGCAGCGGCAACAGTTCAACTCAATTCCATGTAAAACCACAAGATAACATTGATTACTTCCTCCTAATCGCAGGATCTTTCTCCTCTTGGGCTTCCCCTCAGTGGAGGTGTTTAAACGGTGGATTTCATGTGTGGTTTGGGGTTTTCCCTTGAACTGTGACTGGCAGAAAAATGAGAAAACTTGGCGCTCCATTTTTAACCGAGGGGAACCTTGGCTGGAGGTTCTTGGATCCAGTTGCCTCACTGGTACGTGAAAGGTCAGTTGCAGAGAGGCAGTCTGGCCCTCGCTCTCTGATTGTATTAGCTATGCGTCCGTACTGCCCATCTCCAATGCTGAAGGCACAAAGCCAATAGCACCAATTACCACTAGCATTCAAACAGCGCTTTTCATTTCACTCTCAAAGGGGTGGCACAGTGGTTAGCGCTGCTGCCTCACAGCGCCAGGGACCCGGGTTCAAATCCTGGCCTCGGGTCACTATCTGTGTGGACTTCGCACGTTCTCCCCGTGTCTGGGTGGGATTCCTCCGGGTGCCCCGGTTTCCTCCCACACTCCAAAGATGTGCGGGTTAGGTGGATTGGCCATGCTAAATTGCCCCTTAGTGTCGGGGGAACTAGCTAGAGTAAATGCATAGGGTTGTGAGGTTGGGGTCAGGGTGGGATTGTGGTTGATGCAGACTCTTCTGTACTGTAGGATTCTATGATTCTAACCTGTATATCTTTAGACTCTCAGGGGCAATTTAGCATGGCCAAACCACCTAGTCTGTACATCTTTGGACACTAAGGGGCAATTTAGCATGGCCAATCCACCTAACCTCACACATTTTCGACTGTGGGATGAAACCGGAGCTTCCAGAGGAAACCCACACAGACAGTGACCCAAGGCCAGGATTTGAACCCGGGTCCCTGGCGCTGTGAGGCAGCAGCGCTCACCACTGTGCCACCCCTTTGAGAGTGAAATGAAAAGCGCTGTTTGAATGCTAGTGGTAATTGCTGCTCTTGGCTTTGTGTCTTCAGCATTGGAGATGGGCAGTACGGACACATAGCTAATACAATCAGATAGCGAGGGCCAGACTGCCTCTCTGCAACTGACCTTTCACAGACCAGTGAGGCGCTGGATCCAGGAACCTCCAGGCAAGGTTCCACCAGGTCAAAAATGGAGCGCCAAGTCTTCCCATTTTTCTGCCAGTCATGCCTCAAGGGGAAACCCCAATGCACACATGAAATCTATCGTTTTACCACCTCCGTTCAGGGAAAGTCCAAGACGAGAAAGATTCTGTGATTTGGATGAAGTAATCAACGTTATCTTGTGGGTTTAGAAGGAATTGAGTTGAGCAGTTGTGTCACTTGGAACAAATTATTATTTCAAGGGATGTGGGCATCGCTGGCTGGGCCCATCCCTAATTGCCCCTTGAGAAGGTGGTGGGTGAGCCTCCATCTTGAACCCACTGCAGTCCATGGGGTGTAGGTGCACCCACTGTGCTGTTGGGGGGGAATTCCAGGGTTTTGACCCAGTGACGTGGATGTCACTGACAAGGTGGGCATTTGTGGGCGGCACAGTGATTAGCAGTGCTGACTCAGAGGTATATGGGTATAAGATCTAGGAGGGGTTGTTCTCTGGCACAGGCTTGAAGGGCCGAATGGCCTCCTTCTGCAATTAAGGGTTTCTATGATTTCTATGATCTTGGTCCTCCCTCGGCTCTGCAGATCTCTCCCTGGCCTCGCTCCCTTCCTCCCGTCGTTACGTCACTGAATCCCCCACTGGCAACACTACTGAGCAGAAACTCAACTGGACTCAGCACAAAGACACAGTGGCTGCAAGAGCAGGTCAGAGGCTGGGAATACTGCGGAGAGTAACTCACCTCCTGACTCCCCAAAGCCTGTCCACGATCTACAAGGACACGAGTCAGAGTGTGGTGGAATAATCCCCACTTGTCTGGATGGGTGTGGCTCCCAACAACACTCAAGAAGCTCAACACCATCCAGGGCAAAGCAGTTCCGCTTGGTTGGCACCCCATCCATAAATATCATTGGGTCGTGAATGTAGCCTGCCACACAAACCAGCCTCCCATCCATTCACTCTATCTGCACTCCCCACTGCCTCGGAAAAGCAGCCAGCATAATCAAGGACCCCACACACCCTGGACATACTTTCTTTCGCCTTCTTCCGTCAGGAAAAAGATACAAAAGTCTGAGGTCATGTACAACCAACTCAAGAACTTCTTCCCTGCTGCCATCAGACTTTTGAATGGGCCTACCTCACACTAAATTGAACTTTCTCTACACCCTAGCTTTGACTGTAACTCTACATTCTGCACTCTCTCCTTTCCTTCTCCAAAAACAATATGTTTTGTCTGTATAGCGCGCAAGAAACAATGCTTTACACTGTATCCCAATACATGTGACAATAATAAATCAAATCCACTCCCTCCACCTCCGACGCTCAGCAGCAGCAGTGTGTACCATCTACAAGATGCACTGCAGCAATTCACTAAAGATCCTTAGACAGCACCTTCCAAACCCACCACCGCTTCCATCTAGAAGGAGAAAGGCAGCAGATACATGGGGACACCACCATCTGCAAGTTCCCCTCCAAGCCATTCACCATTCTGACTTGGAAATACATTGCCTGTTCCTTTGCAGTCACTGGGCCAAAATCCTGGATTCCCTCCCTAACGGCACTGTGAGTTAACCCACGCTGCATGGACTGCAGTGATTCAAGATGGCAGCTTACCACCACCTTCTCAAGGGCAACTAGAGATGGGCAATAAATGCTGGCCCAGCCAGCAAAGCCCATGCCCCATGAATTAATGTAAAAACCCTCCTCCAGCTCCTTCTGCTGCCGTTGGATTTAAGCCTCTTGTTTCTCTCTATCTTTTTTGTTTGGATTTTGTTTAGTGTAGCAAAGTAGGATGCTCAATGAAGCAATAAATAACTATGGAGCTTGCAGAAAAAGGAGAAAGGTCTGAAGCTCCATCTACCCAAAACTCTGACCCAAGGAGCAAGCCCAGGCAAGTCTGGGTGAGTCCCCAACTCAGGCTCCCAGTTAAACCAATGGCCATTTGAGGGAAATGCCTCGTAAAAGACTACGATGGTAGTTCCATAGAAGCACAGAATTCCTACGGTGCAGAAGAGGCCATTTGGCCCATCGAGTCTACTCCAACTGTCTGACAGAATATCTTACCCAGGCCTTCTTCCCCACCCTAACCTGGTAACCCCACACGTTTAGCATGGCCAATCCATCTAACCCACATATCTTTGGACAGTAAGGGGCAATTTACCATGGCCGATCCACCTAACCCACATATCTTTGGACACTAGGGGGTAATTTAGTATGGTCAATCTGCCTAACCCACATATCTTTGGACACTAGCCAATCCACCTAACCCACATATCTTTGGACACTAAGAGGCAATTTAGCATGGCCAATCCATCTAACTCACATATTTTTGGACACCAAGGGGCAAGTTAGCATGGCCGATGAGATTGGAGTTCGATTCCCGGCTTGGGTCACTATTCGTGTTGTATGTTCTCCCTGTGTCTGTGTGGGTTTCCTCCGGGCGCTCCGGTTTCCTTCCGCACTCCAAAGATGTGCAGGTTAGGTGGACTGGCCATGTTAAATTCTTCCACAGTGTACCTGAACAAGTGCCAGAGTGTGGCCACTAGGGGATTTTCATAGTAACTTCATTTGTGTGTTAATATAAGCCTACTTGTGACACTAATAAATAAACTTCTTAAAACCTAACCTGCACATCTTTGGACACTAAGGGACAATTTAGCATGGACAACCCATCTAATCTACACATCATTGGACATTAAGGGGCAATTTGGCATAGCCAATCCACCCAACCTGCATATCTTTGGACACTAAGGGACAATTTAGCATGGCCAATCCACTCAACCTGCACATCTTTGAACACTAAGGGACAATTTAGCATGGCCAATCCACCCAACCTGCACATCTTTGGACACTAAGGGACAATTTAGCATGGCCAATCCACCCAACCTGCACATCTTTGGACACTAAGGGACAATTTAGCATGGCCAATCGACCTAACCTGCACATCTTTGGAGTGTGGGAGGAAACCGGAGCACCGGGAGGAAACCCAAACAGACACAGGGAGAACATGCAGACTCCACACAGACAGTGACCCAAGGCCGGAACTGAACCCGTGTCCCTGGCGCTGTGAGGCAGCTGTGCTAACCACTGTACCACTGTGCCGCCCAAAATCACGAGGGGCGTTCTTCAAGCGAGTGAAGATAAAACAGTTTTCAGTGGCAGAGGGATACAAATCCAAGGTAATTTGCACAAGGACCATTGAGACATGAGGAAGCATGTTAAGATGATTGGAATCGGCGCAGGAGTAGGCCATTCAGGCCTTCGACCTGTTCTGCCATTCAATAACCAATCTTGTTCTTCGACAAGACTTTCCTGCATTATTCCCCATAGCCCTTGATATTTTTACGTGGTGGAAACTTATTGATAGGTGCTTTGAGCGACTGAGCCTTCACAAACCTCAGGGGGCAGATATTCTAAGACATCACAGCCTGGTCTGCGAAAGCAATTTCTATTTTATTTCCAGCATCCGCAGTAGTTTTGACAGAGGCTGTGTGGTGTAGGTGCAATGCTGAATGGAAAGTGATGAATGTCCCACAGAATGTGACGGAGTGAATTTATAAGGTCAGACCACCCGATATGGCATTACTCTGAGCTATCGTGCTGCATCTGAAATCTGGGTGCTGCACAGGAACAGCACAGACACATAATCCCCAGCCCAAACCACAGCTTTCTATTCAGATTGTCTGTGGCAACATGCACACTTCGACCTGGTGACTTCATTGTAAGATGTGACGGGATGGAATTAATGACACCCCGACTGAGAAATCCGCTATTGTGTGGGAGAGGTGAGAGAAAACAAGACAGAGAGAGAGACGGAGAGAGATGGTGAAAGAAAAGCAGCAGAATGAGGGAGAGAGAGAGAGAAATGGAGAGAGAGAGAGAGAAATGGAGAGAGAGGGAGAAATGGTGAGAGAGAGAGAGAGAGAAATGGAGAGAGGGAGAGAGAAATGGAGAGAGAGAAGAGGAATAGAGAGAGAGAGAGAGCGAAATGAAGAGACTGAGAGAAATGGGGAGAGAGAGAGAGAGAAATGGAGAGAGGGATACAAAGAGAGAGAGATAAATGGAGAGAGAGAGAGCGAAATGGAGAGAGAGAGAGAGAAATGGGGAGAGAGAGAAATGGGGAGAGAGAGAGAGAGAGAAATGGAGAGAGGGAGAGAGAAATGGAGAGAGAGAGAGAGAGAAATAGAGAGAGAGAGAGCGAAATGGAGGGAGTGAGAGAAATGGGGAGAGAGAGAGGGAGAGAAATTGAAAGAGGGAGACAAAGAGAGAGAGAGAAATGGAGAGAGAGAGAGAAAGAGAGTGAAATGGCGAGAGGGAGAGAGAGAGAGAAATGGAGAAGGGGAGAGAGAGAAATGGAGAGAGGGAGAGAGCAAGCAAAATTGAGAAAGGAGATAGAGAGAGAGAGAAATGGAGAGGGAAACAGAGGGAGAGAGAGAGAGAAATGGAGTAAGATAGAGAGAAATGGAGAGAGGGAGACAAAGTGAGAGACAGCAAAATGGAGAAAGGAAGAGAGAGAGAGCGAAGTAGAGGGAGATGAGGAGAAAGAGAGAGAAATGGAGAGAGGGAAGCTAAGAGAGAGGGAGAGAGAATGAAATGGAGAGGGGGAGAGAAGGGGATGATCTTACTGAGGCCAGTCTCCTGTCATAGTCACTCGCTATTTGCAGTGACACTGTAACACCTCTCAGCAGCGACAGTGTACAGATCCTCACTGAGTCTCTCGACTGTCGGCCTGAGTGGAACCAGCTAGTTTTAAACCCTCCCCCACTCCACCACCCTGATGCTCCTGCCCTATTGAACCAGCCTCCACTCATCATCTAGGGGAGCTCACATTCTATGACGTCCATGGGGAGACCTATTGATGACACCCCACAGCCATCAAAACATCCCTTTGCCACCAGCCCCCTCCCTCAACAGCCGTAACTGCCTCCGCACTCCTGGGGTCTTTTCCGCCATTTAACAATCGGGCAGGGGTCAGGCAGGGAAGCAGGAGCGGATTGTGGGGGAGGAAGTGTGAAGAAAATTGGAAACATTCATTTGGGAGTGAGGTAAAGCCACCCACTCTGGTCCTTGATGGGGTCCTGCTTCAGTTGGGGGTGCCAATCTCTTCCGCTTCCATCTTGGAATCTGCACCCCATCACCCAGGGAGGGGCTGGCTTCCACTTTGGACTTGGTGCTGCCAGTACCCATCCCCATGGCTGGGATGGTTAGGTCTGCGCTAACATGGGCTCCCTACTCCTGAGATGGACCACAACTTTCCTGACAGCTTTGCCCTACACTCGGATTTTATAAGACACAGGCCCCGTTTTCACTGTTATGGTCCAGGAAACCCAGAGTACAGGAGTGAGGTAGAGAATCTGGTGAACTGGTGCGGCGAAAATAATCTCTCCCTCGATGTCAACAAAACGAAGGAGATTGTCATCGACTTCAGGAAACATAGAGGAGAACATGCCCCTGTCTACTTCAATGGGGATGAAGTAGAAAGGGTCGGGAGCTTCAGGTTTTTAGATGTCCAGATCACCAACAACCTGTCCTGCTCCCCCCATGCCAACACTATAGTTAAGAAAGCCCACCAACGCCTCTACTTTCTCAAGAGTAAGGAAATTTGGCAACAGGCACCGGAGTGTGGCGACTAGGGGATTTTCACAATAGCTTCATTCTAATGTTGACGTAAGCCTGCCTGTGACTAATAAATAAATTTTACTTATGTCAGCTACGACTCTCACCAACTTTTACAGATGCACCATAAGAAGTATTCTTTCTAGTTGTATAAGAACATTAGAACCAGGAGCAGGACTAGGCCATCTGGCCCCTCGAGCCTGCTCCACCATTCAATAAGATCATGGCTGATCCTTTTGTGGACTCAGCTCCACTTACTGACCCGCTCACCATAACCCATAATTCCTTTAGCGTTCAAAAATTTATCTATTCATGCCTTAAAAACATTCAATGAGGTAGCCTCAACCGGGCAGGGAATTCCACAGATTCACAACCCTTTGGATGAAGAAGTTCCTCCTCAACACAGTCATAAATCTGCTTCCCCTTATTTTGAGGCCATGCCCCCTAGTTCTAGTTCCACCCGCCAATGGAAACAACTTCTCTGCTTCTATCTTGTCTATTCCCTTCATAATCTTATATGTTTCTATAAGATCTCCCCTCATTCTTCTGAATTCCAATGAGTATAGCCCCAGTCTACTCAGTTTCTCCTCATAAGCCAACCCTCTCAACTCCGGAATCAACCTAGTGAACCTCCTCTGCACCCACTCCTGTGTCAATATATCCTTTCTCAAGTAAGGAGACCAAAACTATACACAATACTCCAAGTGTGGCCTCACCAGCACCTTATATAGCTGCAACATAATCTCGCTGTTTTTAAACTCTGTTCCTCTAGTAATGAAGGACAAAGTTCCATTTGCCTTCTTAATTACCTGCTGTACCTGCAAACCAACTCCTTGTGATTCCTGCACAAGGACACCCACTGTCCCTCTGCACAGCAGCATGCTGCAATTTTTTACCATTTAAATAATAGTCCATTTTGCTGTTATTCCTACCAAAATGGATGACCTCACATTTGCGCAACTTGGTATGGCTCTTGCGTGGTCCAAGACTGCAAGGAACTACAAAAGGATGTGAATGTAGACCAACCTCCCATCCACTGAGTCTGTCTACACTTCCCATTGCCTTGGGAAAAGCAGCCAGCATAATCAAGGACCCCACGCGCCGCGGACATTCTCTCTTCCACCTTCTTTTGTTGGGAAGTACCAACTGACTCAAGAACATCTTCTTCCCTGCTGCTGTCATTTTGAATGGATCTACCTTGCATTAAGTTGATCTTTCTCTAAACCCTAGCTATGACTGTAACACTACGTTCTGCACCCTTTCGTTCCCTTCTCTATGAATGGTATGTTATATAGTGCGCAAGAAACAAAATTTTCACTCTATGTTAATACATATGACAATAATAAATCAAATTCAATCAAATGAAAACGATCCCCAGACTTCCTCAGATAGACCGGGTCGCTGGTTTTGAACATTCTTTCTGTCCTTGCAGAATCGTAGTTCTTCTCCTGATTCTCTTGTTGGGACTCCCTCCCCGCCAGGTTTGGGAACAGTGAGCCTAGCCTTGTCCGAAGTCTCCATCCCATTGACAATTCCACTGGGATGATTCCTGTCGCTGTGTGAGGGGCAGTCCTGTAGAATGAAAATCGCGCCAGTTCGGTTTCTACGGAAGCTGCGGATTGCTTGTTCATGCCGAGATCAAAAGTCTGCTTGTTTAGCCAGCTCGTTCAATGACGGGTGATAGACTTCCCTCCTAATGAGCTTGATTCCGGTGAAAAGCATGAAGGTCTGAAATTTGTAAAGGCAGTGCCAATGTCAGAGACCAGTGACGGAATTTTACCACCTCGCCCACCCGAGGTTCATAAGATCCCACCCAAGGCCAACACAGAATGCCGTACCGTGAGCTGCGCCCATCCCAGAAACCCACCCATTGGCCTCAGGTGGGATCTTATGAGCATTGGATGGGCGAAGCAGCAAAAATCTGGCCCAGGACTTCAGGTATCCCATGCATGCAGAAACATTGTCCTATTTTCTCAATGGTATCATGGGGAATGGTGGAACCACTAGGGGTGGCACGGTGGTGCACTGTTAGCAGTGCTGCTTCACAGCGCTAGGGACCCGGGATTGATTCCCGGCTCGGGTCACTGTCTGTGTGGAGTCTGCACGTTCTCCCCGTGTCTGTGTGGGTTTCCTCCGGGTGCTCTGGTTTCCTCCCACAGTCGGAAAGATGTGCTGGTTAGGTGGATTGGCCCTGCTAAATTCTCCCTCAGTGTACCCCGAACAGGAGAGTGGCAACTGGGGGACTTTTACTTTTGTTTCTTTGCGGTGTTAATGTAAGCCTACTTGTGACTAATAAATGAACTTTACTTTAACCCATGTGACGTACCTCCATCCTTTAGGAATATGCATGATCATAATTAAGAACATGGAGCCAAAAAAAAGGCCCAGTGAAGCCTAATTGCACTCGCACCCAAGGGTCTACCTGGCCAATCCCAGTGAGGCCGAGTGGGAGGGGACTTTTGATTCTCCTGGCACAACTCACACTGTCTGACCAAGCTGATATTGTCTGCACCAAGGCTAGGCCTCCGTCCGGGGGTGATGTGTTGGTTAGCACTGCTGCCTCACAGCGCCGGGGAACCCCGGAACGATTCTTGCCCCGCATGTTTATGGTTTGCCCGAGTTAAAAGGTTTCATTTTACCGTATTTCTGCCTAATGTAACTAATTAGGTAGAAATTAGGCATGTGGGGGCAGCGCGGTGACACAGTGGTTACTGCTGCTGCCTCACAGAGCCAGGGACCCGCATTCAATTCCAAGCTTGGGTCTGAGTGGAGTTTGCATATTCTCCCCATGACTGCCTGGGTTTCCTCTGGATGCTCCTGTTACCTCCCATAGCCTGAAAATTGTGCTGGTTAGGCGGACTGGCCGTGCTAAATTCTCCCTCAGTGTACCCGAAAAGGAGTGTGGCGACTAGGAGAATTTCACAGTAATTTCATCACAGTGTTAATGTAAGCCTTACTTGACTAATAAATAAACTTTTTCTTTTACTCTAAATGTGCTACACTTTAAGCTAACTTAAGCTCACTTGGCCATATTTCAAACTCAGCTCGGAATTCTGGGTTCAGCTTAGAAAATTGGCCTCATTTGAAAGTGCGATGTTAAGCATAAATGATCCTTCTCCTAAACAGGCTTTCTAATGAGGTAAACAGTAGTGTTTCAATGTCGCCGATGTCAACTGTTTATGTTGCTGGAGACTGCTTGTTAATAACTAAGATTGCCAAAAAGCATACTGTTAATAACAGCTATATTTGGTGTTCAGTGACTGTTTTGAATGCTACATAAGATGTTGTCCATAGCTGGTCTGACTAGTAAGTTCGCAGACGACGCAAAAATCAGTGGAGTTGTGGACAGTGAAGAGGATTGTCAGAGGATACAACAAGATATAAACTGGTTGAAGACTTGGGTGGAGAAATGGCAGATGGAGTTTAATCCGGACAAGTGTCAGATAATGCATTTTGGAAGGTCCAATGCATGTAGGAATTACGCAGTAACTGGCAGAACTCTTAGGAGTATTGGCAGGCCAGAGAGACCTGGGCTTACATGTCCACCGATCACTGAGAGTGGCAACACAGGCCCA
This sequence comes from Carcharhinus amblyrhynchos, assembly GCF_965287045.1. NCBI lineage: Eukaryota > Metazoa > Chordata > Chondrichthyes > Carcharhiniformes > Carcharhinidae > Carcharhinus > Carcharhinus amblyrhynchos. Next base: position 8,560,890 of record NW_027649778.1, read on the forward strand.
AGATCACAAAGAACGACAAGAGGTCGTGGACGAAGCCCAATCCATCAGCAAACCAGCTTCCCATCCACTGACTCCGTCTACACTTCCCACTGCCTCAGAAAAGCAGCCAGTATAATTAAGCACCCCGGACATTCTCTCTTTCACCTTATTCCATCGGGAAAAAGATACAAAAGTCTGAGGTCACGTACCAACCAACTCAAGAGCAGCTTCTTCCCTGCTGCTGTCAGACTTTTGAATGGACCTACCTTGCATTAAGTTGATCTTTCTCTACACCCTAACTATGACTGTAACACTACATTCTGCACTCTCTCCTTTCCTTCTCTACGAATGGTATGCTTTGTCTGGATAGCGCGCAAGAAACAATACTTTTCACTGAATGTTAACACATGTGACAATAATAAATCAAATCAAGGTAGTCAAGAAGGTATACGGCATGCTTGCCTTCATCCATTGGGGCATTGAGTATAAAAATTGGCAGGTTATGCTGCAGCTGTACAGAACCTTAGTTAAGCCTCATTTAGAATATTGTGTACAATTCTGGTCGCCACACTACCAGAAGGGTGTGGAGGCTTTGGAGACGTTACAGAAGAGGTTTACCAGGATGTTGCCTGGTCTGGAGAGTATTAGCTTTGAGAGGTTGGATAAACTTGGTTTGTTCTCACTGGAATGACGGAGGTTGAGGAGGAGACCTGATAGAGGTTTACAAGATTATGAGTGACATGGACAGAGTGGATAGTCAGATGCTCTTCCCTAGGGTAGAAAAGTCAAGTATTAGGGGACATAGATTTAAGGTGCGTGGGGAAAAGTTTAGAGGAGATGTGCGAAGCAAGTTTTTTTACACAGAGGGTGGTGAATGTCTGGAACGCGCTGCCCAGGGAGGTGGTGGGAGCAGGTACAATAGCAGCATTTAAGGGGCAACTAGACAAATACAGGAATAGGATGGGAATGGAAGGATACGGGCTCCATAAGCGCATACGGTTTTAGTTTAGGCAGGCATCATGATTGGTGCAGGTTTGGAGGGGCCGAAGGGCCCATTCCTGTGCTGAACTGTTCTTTGTTTTTTGTTCTTTGTTCTCTCTCTTCCTCTCTCTCTCTCTCTTATCAGTTAAAATGAATCTCCTTCGCTTTCTGTAAGTCTTCAATACTATTGCCGGGATGTTATCAGGGGCCCTTCGAGGTATCCACTGTCTCCAACTGCTTCTTGATGTCATCTGGAGTGAACCAACTTGACTGGAGACTGGCATCTGAGATGCTGGGGAGGAGGTCTGAGTCCAATAGGGCAGCACAGTGGCAGAGTGGTTAGCACTGCTGCCTCATGGTGCCAGGGACACGGGTTCAATTCCTGGCTTGGGTCACTGTGTGGAGTTTGCACATTCTCACCATGTCTGCGTGGGTTTCCTCCAGGTGCTCCGGTTTCCTCCCACAGTCCAAAGATGTGCGGGTTAGGTTGCTTGGCCATGCTAAATTGCCCCTTAGTATCGGGGGACCAGCAGGGTAGGTACATACAGCCTGGATGGGATTGTTGTTGGTGCAGATTCGATGGGCCAAATGGCCTCATTCTGCACAGTAAGGATTCTATACGTTGATCCCAACTAGTATTTTCATTTCTGAAATCCCAGGATGGCCGTGGTGTAATTCCCTTATGGTTTTAGTTTAGGCAGGCATCATGATCGGTGCAGGCTTGGAGGGCCATACGGCCTGTTCCTGTGACTGGTCTCCTTACTTGAGAAAGGATATACTGGCACTGGAGAGGGTGCAGAGGAGATTCACTAGATTGATTCTGGAGTTGAGAGGGTTGGCTTATGAGGAGAGACTGATTAGACTGGGGCTAAACTCATTGGAATTCAGAAAAATAAGAGAGATCTTATAGAAAGATATAAGATTATGAAGGGAATAGACAAGATAGAAGCAGGGAAGTTGTTTCCACTGGCGGTGAAACTAGAACTTGGGGACATAACCTCAAATTAAGGGGGAGCAGATTTAGGACTGAGTTGAGGAGGAACTTCTTCACACAAAGGATTGTGAATCTATGGAAATCCCTGCCCAGTGAAGCAGTTGAGGCTACCTCATTGAATGTTTTTAAGGCAAGGATAGGTAAATTTTTGAACAGTAAAGGAATTAAGGGTTATGGTGAGCGGACGGGTAAGTGGAGCTGAGTCCACAAAAGATCAACTATGATCTTATTGAATGGCGGAGCAGGCTCGAGGGGCCGGATGGCCTACTCCTGCTCCTAGTTCTAATGTAATTCTACAAGTATTGGATATCGCTCTGGGTGAAGGACGATTACATTGAAACATAGAAACATGGAAGGTAGGAAGCCAATTCGGCCCTTCGAGCCTGCTCCACCATTCATCATGATCATGGCTGATCGTCCAACTCAATAGCCTAATCCTGCTTTCTCCCCATAACCTTTGATCCCATTCGCCTCTTGAATACAGTCGCCTCTTGAATACATTCAATACTTTGACATCAACTACTTCCTGTGGGAATGAATTCCACAGGCTCACCGGGTGGAGAAATGTCTCCTCACCTCCGTCCTAAATGGTCTACCCTGAATCCTCAGACTGTGACCCCTGGTTCTGGACTCGCCCACCACTGGGAATATCCTCCCTGCATCTACCCTGTCTGGTCCTGTTAGAATTTTATAAGTCTCTGTGAAATCCCCCTCATTCGTCTGAACTCCCAGTGAAAACAATCCTAACCTCGTCAATCTCTCCTCATACATCAGTCCCACCATCCCCGGAATCAGCCTGGTAAACCTTCGCTGCACTCCCTCGAGAGCAAGAACATCCTTCCTCAGAAAAGGAGACCAAAACTGTACCCAATACTCTGGGTATGGCCATCCCCAGAATCAGCCTGGTAAACCTTGGCTGCACGACCCAGGAATCCCAGAGGATGATGCCATTCTCAAAACTGAGGTCCACATTCTTTGTCCTGACCTCTGATTCCCCTATGTAATATTATTTATTTTAAATTTAAATGGGACTGGGTCCTTTTGCGAACAGGCCTTGGTTTGTAGTGCAGACCCCGGCACGCTGTCCGAAAAATTGAGGGTCATCGCGGCCTCCTCCACAACTAGTGACGAAGCCGAGCGTATGGGCAACAGCAGAGGGAAGAGAAAAGCTTGCCTTATCCCTCATTGCCAATGTAATAATCTTACTGAGGCCAGTCTTCCACCATCTGTTACCCTTTATTTACAGAGATACCCAAACATCTTTCAGTAGCTAGTGTACAGATCCTTCCCGAATCTATCAAATGCTGGCCTGAGATGCTTTTAAACCACCCCCTCTCCATCCATTGATCCTTCCCTATTGGTCTCCCTCTCTCTTTGTCAGCCTTCTTCATCTCTCTGTCTCTCTCCATCTCTCTCTCTCTCTCCACCTCTCTCTCTCTCCACCTCTCTCCATTTCTCTCTCTCCAATTCTCTCTCTTTCTCCCTCTCTGTCTCTCTCCAATTCTCTCCCTTTTTCTCTCTCTCTCTCCATCTGTCTCTCTCCATCTGTCTCTCTCCATCTGTCTCTCTCCATCTCTCTCTCTCCATTTCTCTCTCTCTCCATCGCTCTCTCTCCGTTTTTCTCTTTCTCTCCACTTCTCTCTCTTTCCATCTCTTCCTCTCTCTCCATTTCTCTCTTTACGGTGAGCTCCCCCACATGGAGCAAAGGCCAATGGTACTGTGATTGGACTACCAGAGGGCTTCACTGGTGGTAAGACACTGTGTGACACTGTGAAGGGCGCTACATAAAGGCAAGTTCTTTGTTTTGCTTTCCAGATCAGGTGAGAGGTAGTGGGAATGGTGCGGACTTGCCTTGAACCCCACAAAGCAGCTGAGCAATTGCGTCACATCTTGACAGCGGAGAACTAGTTATACATAGAACTGGCGTACACATTAGTGAACTGCAGCAACAATAACAGGAAGCTTGGTGTTGGTAAAATAAGGTTTAAACCTCCAAGAAAGCCACCCACCTCCTCCGTGGTGACATCAAAGGTTCCTGTTCCGTCTGTTCCATTGAAGGGACATTTTGAGACTGTCTAACAAATCAAAACATCTGGCAGAACAAAGGACAAAGAACAACCCAGCACGGGAAACAGGCCCTTCGGCCCAACGAGCCCACGCCGCCGCATCCTCCTACACCTACCCTGCCCTGTGTGTTTGTGAGTGGAACCCCTAACTTAGCCAGATTCAGGGGAGAATAGTGTCAATTTGGTATACCAAAGTAGTCTTGAGATTCACTGGCTGACAGCCTTTAGCTAGATAGATGCAGAACGGTGGCACAGTGGTTAGCAATGCTGCCTTGCAGCGCCAAGGATCCAGGTTCGACTCCCAGCCTCGGGTAACTGTCTGTGCAAAGTCTGCACGTTCTCCCCATGTCTGCGTGGGTTTCCTGTGGGTGCTCCTGTTTCCTCCCACAGTCTGAAAGATGTGCAAGTTAAGTGGATTGGCCATGCTAAATTGTCCCTTAGTGTCCAAAGATGTGCACGTTAGATAGATTGGCCATACTAAATTACCCTTTAGTGTCCAAAGATGTGCAGGTTAGGTGGATTGGCCATGCTAAATTGTTCCTTAGTGTCTGAAGATGTGCAGGTTAGGTGGATTGGCCATGCTAAATTGCCCCTTAGTGTCCAAATATGGACAGGTTAGGTGGATTGGCCATGCTAAATTGCCCCTTAGTGTCCAACGATGTGCAGGTTAGGTGGATTGGCTATGCTAAATTGTTCCTTAGTGTCTGAAGATGTGCAGGTTAGGTGGATTGGCCATGCTAAATTGCCCCTTAGTGTCCAAATATGTACAGGTTAGGTGGATTGGCCATGCTAAATTGCCCCTTAGTGTCCAAATATGTACAGGTTAGGTGGATTGGCCATGCTAAATTACCCTTTAGTGTCCAAAGATGTGCAGGTTAGGTGGCAAACATGCGTGTGGCAGCGACAGGGAAGAGGGGAGTAGGGCAGAGCTTGGGGAGGATACACTTTTGGAGAGTCAGCACAGACTCAATGGGCTGAATGGTCTCTTTCTGCACTGCAGCCATTCTTCACTCAGAAGGTGGTGAATTGTCTACCCGGGGTGCTGTCCGAGATAGAGATCAACAGATTTCTAAATACTAACAATGAGTGATTTTAGAATGCAGCCAATCCTGCTTCCTCAACTGATAGGGTTCCAGGGGAGAAAGTAAAGAGGGGTGTTGATTGCATTTTGGCAAAGATGGGGGGGGAAGGGCTGCAGAAAACAGGCATGAGAAAAAGTGAGAGTAAGGGAGCTGGGTTTAACGTCAATTCCACAGTAATGAACCCAAGATAAGGTCAGTACTCTGAGAACAAATGTTTAGCCAAAGACAAAGTGATCTGTCCCGCTGCTTGGACATGGGCTCGATGGGCTGATCGGCCTGCTTCCATTATGTAATGCCTCTATAATAAGGCATTTCTTGTGGAAGAAGCTCATTCGAAGCAGGGGAACACACAATAAAGAATCAGATACTGAGAGGTGGGGAGCAGTAGGAGGGATCTTGGAGGTTACATCTGATATTTCTTTTTATACAGTAACCTTACAATGCAGAAGGAGGCCATTTGGCCCATCGAGCCTGCACCGACAACAATCCCACCCAGGTATCCATGTAACACCAAATATTTACCCCACTAATCCCTCTAACCTATGCATTCCGGGACACGAAGGGTCAACTTAGCATGGTCAATGCACCTAACCCAAGCATCCTTGGACACTATGGGATAATGAAGGTGTCACGGTTGTTAGCACTGCTGCCTCACAGCGCCAGGGACCCGGGTTCAATTCCTGGCTTGTGTCACTGTCTGTGTGGAGTCTGCACGTTCTCCCCATGTCTGTGTGGGTTTCCTCTGGGTGCTCCAGTTTCCTCCCATGGTCTGAAAGACGTGCTGGTTAGGGTGCATTGACTGTGCTAAATTCTTCCTTGGTGTAGCCAAACTGTTAGTGTTTATGGCCAGCACGGTGGCACAGTGGTTAGCACTGCTGCCTCACAGCGCCAGGGACCTGGGTTCGATTCCTAGCTTGGGTCACTGTCTGTGTGGAGTTTGCACATTTTCTCATGTCTGCGTGGCTTTCCTCCTGCTTCCTCCTACAGTTTAAAAAATATACGGGCTAGGTTAATTGGTCATGGTAATTTGACCCTAGTGTCTGGGGGATTAGCAGAGCAAATGTGTGGGGTTATGGCAATAGGGCCTAGGTGGGATTGTGGTCAGTACAGACTCGATGGGCCGAATGGCCTTCTTCTGCACTGTGCGGATTCTATGATTCACCTATGACTCTAGAGGAATTTCACAGTAACTTCATTGCAGTGTTAATGTTAAGCCTACCTGTGACTAACAAAGAAACTTAAGCGCTAACCTGGCTGGACAAGAGTGGACCTTGTCAACAGTGTGACATCCCCGGCCATGGGTTACTCCTGTTCCCCGGCGATTTGGCCTTGATCATTCCTGCAGAACTGGAACACTTGCCAAAGACGGCGGGGACCCAAGAGAAGATTTCCTTGAAGGCTTCCCAGAAGGTCTTCATCCTGAAGACGTAGATGATGGGGTTGATGACGGAGTTGATGTGGGAGAGGAGCACCAGGGACAGCATGGCGGGAGCCGGGATGGCGCAGTCTGGGCAGAAAAGTTTGACGCAGTGCATGATGTGGATGGGAACCCAGCACAGGGTGAAGCAGGATAGGACAATGAGGAGTGGCACCGCAGTCCGGATCTCCTTCCGGATTATCTGTCGTCGCTTCTCTTCTGCACTGATGCCAACGCGCCTCTTGGCCGTCCCGTGGATGTGGCGCTTGACCTCCAAGAAGATTCTGGCGTAGATGACGAACATGAGGAGGAGGGGGAGCAGCGTGCAGCCAATGAAGTTGAAGTACACCATGTAGCCCTCGTCGATCACCGCCTCGAACAGGCAGGCCTGGTCCACCCGGGTCGCCGCCTTGCGCCACCCCATCAAGGGCACCAGTCCAATGGCCACCGCCAGCGCCCAGGAGGTCGCGATGGTCAGGCCAGCCTTCCCCGGCGTCACCCAGGCCTGGTAACAGAAGGGCCGCAGCACGGCCACATAGCGTTCCGCCGCCACGGCCAGCAGGCTGAGGACGGAGGCTTGGGTCAGGACCAGCAGGGCGCACAGCACCAGCACGCAGAGGCGGTAGTTGCAGCGGGGCAGGCCGAGGTGGGACAGCAGGGCGCACGGAATGGCCACGGCCCCGACCAACATGTCCGCCACGGCCAGCGACACCAGAAAGTAATTGGTCACCGTGCGCAGCTTTCTGTCCCGGGCGACAGCGAAACAGATGAAGACGTTCCCCAGGACGGCAAAGAGGGCTGTCAGCACCTCCGTCACGAAGTAACCAGTGCTCAGGTGGTAGGGAGAGCTGGTGCAATTGACAGAGCCGCGGGATAGGTTCGCTGCGCTGTCAGCAAAGATTCCAAACGCACCCATAACGAAACGGGGAATTCGCCCCTCCCCCCCACCCCCGACTCCTCTGCTCCGTCGATCTTCCTCCTTATCTCCTTGCCGCCTCCTTCATTCTGACCGTACGCCTCCCGGAAGGTTCCGTGACCAGCCTCGTGCAAGTCTTCAGCGGCCGCAACTTTCTCTTTCTCCTTTGGAAGAAAAGGGGTAATTTTAGAAAGGTCGCGCTTACGTGGGGTTCAGAGAAATCCACCGAAGAGGAAGCCTATGCGTCCATGTCGGTCGGTGAGGCCTCACCCCACCTTCCTACAAGGCCGTCACGGCCCCTCAAGTAGACACCCAATATATTTTCGATGTGAAATAATTATTATTCAGCCTATACCTTAAGAGTGTAAGAGGTTTACATCTCTTGCCCCCCCGACCCTCATGCTGACACTATAGTTAAGGAAGCCCACCAACCCCTCTACTTTCTCAGAAGACTAAGAAAATTTGGCATGTCAGCCATGACTCTCACCAACTATTACAGATGCACCATAGAAAGCATTCTTTCTGGTTGTATCACAGCTTTGTGTGGGCTCCTGCTCTGTCCAAGACCAGAAGGAACTACAAAAGGTTGTGAATGTAGCCCAATCCATCATGCAAACCAGCCTCTCATCCACTGACTCTGTCTACACTTCCCGCTGCCTAAGCAAAGCAGCCAGCATAATTAAGGACCCCACACACCCCGGACATTCTCTCTTCCACCTTCTTCCATCGGGAAAAAGATACAAAAGTCTGAGGTCACGTACCAACCAACTCAAGAACAGCTTCTTCCCTGCTGCTGTCAGACTTTTGAATGGACCTACCTTGTATTAAGTTGATCTTTCTCTACACCCTAACTATGACTGTAACACTACATTCTGCACCCTCTCCTCTCCTTCTCTATGAATGGTGTGTTTTGCCTGTATGGTTCGCAAGAAACTTGGGAACCATACTTCTTCTCTCAGAGGGTAGTGAATCTCTGGAATTCTCTGCCCTTTGAAGCAGTGGAGGCTACCTCGAATACGTTTAAGTCACAGGTAGATAGACTTCTGATCGAAAGGGGAATTAAGGGTTATGGGGAGCAGACGGGGTAGTGGAACTGAACCACTTTCAGACCAGCCATGATCTTATTGAATGGCGGGGCAGACTCGAGGGGCTAGATGCCTACTCCTGCTCCTATTTCTTGTGTTCTTATGTTTTTAACAATACTTTTCACTGTATGTTAATACATGTGATAATAACAAATCAAATCAAATCAAATTAGTTTAGTATCTTTGTGTAATGTGGCAATCGGCTCACTCTTACTTTTTGACAATATTCCCTTGATTTCATCTCCATTTCTCCTCAGAATGTTGAAATCTGGGTGAAATTTAGACCGAGAACATCTGCCAAGTATCTCCCCCAGGGGCCAGTCTTTCAGCGTTGAAGGTGGGGGGTGGAATAGGAGCCACAGGAATAAACAGAGAGCAAAGAAAAGTACAGCCCAAAATCAGGCCCTTTGGCCCTCCAAGTCTGTGCCAATCATGATGCCCCAACCAAACTATAAAAAAAACCTCCTGTCCTTACAGACTGTATCCCTCTATTCCCTCCCTATTCATGTACCCATCCAGAAGCCTCTTAAATTGTTGCTAATGTGGCTGCCTCCACCACCCCCTCTGGCAGCGCGTTCCAGGCACCCACCACTCTCTGCATAAAAAACTTCCCCCTGCACATCTCCTTTAGACTTTCCCCCCCTTCACCTTGAACCTGTGCTCCCTTGTAACTGCCACTTCCACTCTAGGAAAAAGCTTCTGACTATCCACCCTGTCTCTGCCGCTCATCATTTTGTAGACCCCTATCAGGTCTCCCCTCAGCCTCCAACTTTCCAGTGGAAACAATCCGAGTTTATCCAACCTCTCCTCGTAGCCAACACCCTTGAGACCAGGCAACATCCTGGTGAACCTTCTTTGCATTCTCTCCAAGGCTTTCAGGTCTTTCTGGATAGTGTGGTGACCAGAACTGCCCACAATACTCCAAACGCGGCCTAACCAAGGCTGCGACATGATTTCCCAACTCTTGCACTCAATGCCCCGGCTGATGAAGGCAACCATGCCATATGCCTTCTTTATCACCTTGGCAACCCGTGTTGCCACTTTTTAGGGAACTGTGGACCTCCATGCCCAGATCCCTCTGTATGTACGTAGGCAAGGAAAGGGTTAAAAGTTGGAGTTGAGCAGTGAAAACGCGCACACAGTTTAATTACAAGACAACTTGGTGCACCAGGGCACCACACTGTGGGCTGTCATTAGAACCATAGTTAGTTAACTGACAGAAATCACATAATGAGACAAGGGAGAGCCTGTCCAAATGACAGACAAGCTCTTCACATAAAATAGGGAGGAAACCTCTAGAGTGTATGTTTATTGATGTTATTGTTGTTCAGCTAGCACTGCTGCCTCACAGCGCCAGGAACCCAGGTTCCATTCCAGCCTTGGGTGACTGTGTGGAGCTTGCACATTCTCCCCGTGTCTGCATGGGTTTCCTCCAGGTGCTCCAGTTTCCTCCCACAGTCCAAAGATGTGTAGGTTAGGTGGACTGGCCATGCTAAATTGCCCCTTAGTGTCCCAAGATGTGCAGGTTAGGTGGATTGGCCATGCTAAATTGTCCCTTAGTGTCCAAAAGTGTGCAGGTTAGGTGGATTGGCCATGCTAAATTGCCCCTTAGTGTCCCAAGATGTGCAGGTTAGGTGGATTGGCCATGCTAAATTGCCCCTTAGTGTCCAAAAGTGTACAGGTTAGGTGGATTGGCCATGCTATATTGCCCATTAGTGTCCAAAGGTGTGCAGGTTAGGTGGATTGGCCATGCTAAATGTGCAGAGTTACAGGAATAGGGCAGGGGTGGGAATGGGCCTGGATGTCATTCCCAAAAGCTGAGTGTATATCGTGGACAAACTCTCTCACACACACTCTCTCTCTCGCTCTCTCTCTCTCTCACACATACACACACACACACACACACACATGCACACACACAGTCTCACACATACACACACACACTCTCTCTCACAGTCTCACACACACACAGACTCATACACATACTCTCACACACACACTCACACATACACACACTGTCTCTCACACAGTCTCACACACACACTCACAGACACGCAATCACAAAGACTCATACACATACTCACACACACACACTCTTCCTCACACACACTCTCTCTCACACACACACTCACTCACACACACGCAGACTCTCTACATACACACACTCACACACATACTCATACACACACACACTCTCACAGACACGCACTCACACACACACTCTCACTAACACACACAAACACAGACACTCTCTCTCTCTCTCTAACACACACACTCTCACACACACACTCACAGGCACACACTCACAGACACACACTCACACACAATCTCACTCTCACACACACACTCACTCATACACTCCCACGTAAACACTCACACACACATATACACACACAACATACAAATTCACAAGCACACACACACATATACACATACACTCTCGCTTACACACACACACTCACACAACACGCTCACACACACACACACTCACACACATATACACACACACTCACATACACACACACACTCACACTCACATACACACACACACTAACACACACACTCACTCACACACACTACACTCACACACACACTCACTACACTCACACACACACCAAGATAAATAACAAGCCAAAGTAATTGGCGATATTTGGAGTTGAGGAGAGAGAAACAGTTCTGAAGGTTCTTGTTTAGAAAGCTCAGAGGGAGGAAGCAGCCAGATGCTGTGAGGTGTGAAGTGGGTGGAGAAGTGACTCTTATTTTCGTTAAACCACACGGGGGAACAGTGTCAATCTGGAGCTAACCACAGTGCAGTGTGACAGAGAGCACTGACGTGTCCACACAAGGAACAGTGCGAAGAGAAATGTGTCCCAGACACGGTGTTAGCACTGGCTTCCTCTCTGCCAAGAGCAGCACGAGCTTCATATGGCATTGTGATAAACACACACACACACACACACACACACACACGCACACAATCACACACACACACCATCACACACACACACCATCACACACACACACACACACACACACACCATCACACACACACACCATCACACACACACACACAGACTCACACATACACACCCCATCACACACACCATCACATACACACACCATCACACATACACATACACCATCTCACACACACACACACACACCATCACACACCAGATCCCTGTTGAGACCGTCCTCATGTGTGCGGAATTTGGCTATCTTGGGTTCATGTCGCACTATCTGTAACCCCCATGACTTGCCTGGGTTTGCAAAACCTCACTTACTGTACTGTCTGGGGACAATACACATCTCTTTAACCTGTGCTCAGTGCTCCTTCCACTCACATTGTTGGCCACTTTAAGACCTGAATAGCAGGTTAGGTGTAAAGATTCGCATTCTAATCAGTAATCTGTAAACTATCTGTGCTGTTATATATACTGTCTGAGGCCAGAACTCTCCATTCACCTGATGAAGAGAGGAACCTCGAAAGCTTGTGAGTTTACCATCAAATGAATCAGTTGGACTTAAACCTGGTGTTGTCAGACTTCTTACTGTGGAGTCCAATGCCAGCATCTCCACATCATTCCTCCCAGAGTCCAAAGATGTGTGAGATAGAATCATACAGTGCAGAAGAGGCCCTTTGGCCCCTCAAGTCTGTTGAAACATATGAACTCCCACCTAATCCCACTTGCCAGCACTTGACCCATAGCCCTGAATGTTATGGTGTGCCAAGTGCTCATCCAGGTACTTTTTAAAGGATGTGAGGCATCCCACCTCCACCACCCTCCCAGGCAGCGCATTCTAGACCCTCACCACCCTCTGGGTAACAAAGCTTTTCTTCATATTCCCCCTAAACCTCCTTCCCCTCGCCTTGAATTTATGTCCCCCCGTGACTGACCCTTCAACTACGGGGAACAGCTGCTTCCTATCCATGTTGTCCATGCCCCTCATAATCTTGTACACCTCGATCAGGTCACCCCCCAGTCTTCTCTGCTCCAGAGAAAACAACCCAAGCTTACCCAACCTCTCTTTACAACTTAAGTGCTCCATCCCAGGCAGCATCCTGGTGAATCTCCTCTGCACCCCCTTCCAGTGTGTTCACATCCTTCCTATAATGTGGCGACCAGAACTGCACACAGTACTCCAGCTGTGGCCTCACCAAAGTTCTACACAACTCCCAACATGACCTGTCTCTGATTTTGTAATCTATACCCTGATTGATAAAGGCGAGTATCCCATCTGCCTTTTTTTAACACCCTACTAACATACCCTTCTGCTTTCAGAGATCTGTGGATAAACACTCCAAGGTCCCTTTGTTCTTCAGAACTTCCTAGTGTCCTACTATTCATTGAATACTTCCTTGTCAAATTACTCCTTCCAAAGTGTATCAGCTCACACTTTTCGGGGTTAAATTCCATCTGCAACTTATCCGCCCATTTGACCATTCCATCTATATCTTCTTGTAGCCCTAGGCACTCAACTTCACCACCTGTCCAATCTCTGTGTCATCCGCTAACTTACTAACCTTACCCCCCACACAGTCATCAATGTCATTTATATAAATGACAAACAAGGGACCCAGCACAGATCCCTGTGGTACACCACTGGACACTGGCTTCCAGTCACTAAAGCAGCTTTCTGTCACCACCCTCTGTCTCGTACAACTGAGCCAATTTTGAATCCGCTTTATCAAATTACCCTATATCCCATATCAATTTGCCTTCTTTACAAGTCTCCCATGTGGGACCTTTTCAAAGGCTTTGCTGAAATCCATATGGGTGCATAAGTGCATTGGCCAGGTTGAATTGCCCCTTAGTGCCCAAAGACATGTGGGCTAGGCATATTGGTCATGGTAAATTTGTCCCTTAGTATCCCAGGATGTGTAGGTTAGGGGGGAATTAGCCAAAGTAGATGTGCAGGGTTAAAGGGACAGAGTAGGGGAAAAGCCCTGGGGAAGATATTCTGTCAGAGACAGTCAGTGGAGACTCAATGGGCCAAAAGGCCTCCTTCTGTACAGAAGTGATTCTATGAGAAATCGCCATTGTGATTCAAGGCACACTTGTTGTGATACCTCACACTATAATAGTCTTGTACTGTCTGACCCTATATTCATCAATCATCTTTGTCACTTCCTCGAAAAATTCGATCAAGTTAGTAAGACACGACCCCACCTTTGCAAAACCATGTTGCCTCTTGCTGATACGTCCACTTATTTCCAATGGGAGTAAATCCTGTCTCAAAGGATCCTCTCCAATAATTTCCCTACCACTGACATAAGGTTCACCGGCCTGTAAATACCTGGATTATCCTTGCTATCTACATACTATCTACACACCCAAACTATCTACACACCCTTCCCCAGACTCATCCACCAAGTCCTTCTCTTTTGTGAATACTGATGCAAAGTATTCATTTAATACCTCAGCCATTTCCTCTGGCTAGATTCCCTCTCCTGTCCTTGAGGGGGCACAGTAAGAAGTCTCACAACACCAGGTTAAAGTCCAACAGGTTTATTTGGTAGTAAAGGCCACTAGCTTTCGGAACGCTGTTCCTTCATCAGGTGAGTGGAGAGTTCTACTATCAGTATAATGATCCCTTTTAGGGCTAGTTTAGCGTTTACACCCACATTGAGGAGTTCAAGGCATAGCTTGTCAAACTTTTCTGGAGTAAGCTTGTTTAAAATGGTTCTGACTTCCCTGAAGATTCCTTCTCGTCTTTCTTGTTCTCTCCACTCACCTGACAAAAGAACAACGCTCCGAAAGCTAGTGGCGTTTACTACCAAATAAACCTGTTGGACTTTAACCTGGTGTTGTGAGACTTCAATGTTTACCCCAGTCCAACGCCGGCATCTCCATGTCCTTGAGTGGGCCAACCCTCTCCTTGGCTACCCTCTTGCTCTTTATATTTGTATGAAAAGCCTTGGGATTTTCCTTCATCCAGCTGGCCAATGAACTTTCATGACTGCTTTAGCCATCCTTATTCCTTGCTTAAGTTTCTTTCTACTTTCCTTGCATTCCACACTTGCTTCGTGTGTTCCCAGCCTCCCAGATAAATGGTTGACAAACTGTTCCTTTTTCTCTTTGACTAGGCTCACAATATCTCTCATTATCCAAGGTTCCCGAAACTTGCCATATTTATCCTTCATCCTTACAGGAACGTAGCGTTCCTGAATCCCTAGCAACTTACATTTGAAAGCCTCCCACATGCCAAATGTTAATTTGCCCTGAAACTTCTGCCCCCAGTCTACATTCTTCAGTTCCCGCCTAATATTGTTGAAATTAGCCTTCCTCCAGTTTAGCACCTTAACTTGAAAACTACATTTACCTTTATCCATCAGCACTTAAAGCTTACTGAATTGTGCTCACTGTTCCTGAACTGCTCCCCTATTGAAGGTAGGGGAGTGGATGTTGTCTACATGGACTTCAGTTAGTTCTTTGACAAGCTCCCTCATGGCAGACTGGTACAGAAGGTGAGGTTGCATGGGATCATAAGTGAACTGGCAAGATGGACAGAGAACTGGCTCGGTCAGAGGGTAGCAGTGGAAGAGTGCGTTTCTGAATGGAGGGTTGTGACAAGTTGCGTTCCTCAGGGATCAGTGCTGGGACCTTCGCTATTTGCAATATATATGAATGATTCAGAGGAAAATGTAACTGGTTTGATTAGTAAGTTTGCAAACGACACAAAGGTTGATGGATTTGTGGATAGCGATGAGGACTGTCAGAGGATACAGCAGGATAGAGGTCGGTTAGAGACTTGGGTGGAGAGGTGGCAGATGGAGTTTGATCCAGACGAATGTGAGGTAACGTATTTTGGAAGGTCTAATACAGATGGGAAATATACAGTAAATGGCAGAATCCTTAAGAGTATTGATAGGCAGAGGGATCTGGGTGTACAGGTACACAGATCACTGAAAGTGGCAACACAGGTGGAGAACGTAGTCAAGAAGGCATACAGCATGCTTGCCTTCATCGACCTGGGCATTGAGTTTAAAAACTGGCAAGTCACGTTGCAGCTTTATAGAACCTTAGTT
Organism: Carcharhinus amblyrhynchos; assembly: GCF_965287045.1. NCBI lineage: Eukaryota > Metazoa > Chordata > Chondrichthyes > Carcharhiniformes > Carcharhinidae > Carcharhinus > Carcharhinus amblyrhynchos. The sequence continues at coordinate 8,576,440 of NW_027649778.1, forward strand.
AGGCCATACTTGGAATACAGTGTTCAATTCTGGTCACCACACTACCAGAAGGATGGGGAGGCTTTGGAAAGATTACAGAAAAGATTTACCAGGATGTTGCCTGGTATGGAGGGCATTAGCTATGAGGAGAGGTTGGAGAAACTTGGTTTCTTCTCACTGGAACGATGGAGTTTGAGGGGCAACCTGATAGAAGTCTACAAGATTATGAGGGTAGAGTGAATAGTCAGAAGCTTTTTCCCAGGGTGGAAGAATCAATTACTAGGGGGCATAGGTTTAAGGTGCAAGGGGCAAGGTTTAAAGGTAAGGCAAGGTATGAGGCAAGTCTTTTACACAGAGGGGGGTGGGTGCCTGGAACTCGGTACAGGGGAAGGTAGTGGAAGCGGATACAGTGGTGACTTTTAAGGGGTATCTTAACAAATCCATGAATAGGGTGGGAATGGAGAGATATGGTCCCTGGAAGGGTAGGGGGTTTTAGTTCAGTTGGGCATCATTGTCAGTGCAGTCTTAGAGGGCAGAAGGCTCTGTTCCTGTGCTGTAATTTTCTTTGTTCTCTGACCCGCTTATTAACACCTAGGGTCTTTAGTCTTTGAACTAACTGGCCCACAAGATCTTTTACATCCACAAGACAAGACGAGGGAGTAATTAATGAATGGCAGGACACTGGGAAGCTCGGGGAAACAGAAGGATCTTGGAGGAATTGTTCACAGATCCCTGAAGGCAGGAGACACGTGAACAGGACAGTTAAGAAGGCAAATGGGACTCTTGCTTTAATCAGTGACGGTATAGAGTATAAGAGCAAGGGAGTAATATTGGAGCTGTACAGAGTGTTGATTAGGTCATAGCTGGTGTGCAGTTCTGATCATCTCACCATAGGTAGGATGTGATAGCACTAGACAGGGTACAGAGGAGATTCACCGGGATGTTGCCTAGGATGAACTGTTTGAGCTATAAGGAGAGACGGGATAGACTTGGATTGTTTTCTCTGGAGCAGGGAAGGCTGAGGGGGGACAGGATTGAGGGGTATAAGATTATGAGGGGCTTGGACAGAATGAATACGGAGCAGGTGTTCCCCTTGGTCGAGGGGTCAATCATGAGGGGGCAAAGTTTGAGGGTGAGGGGCAGGAGATTCAAAGGGGACTTGAGAAAGAACATTTTTTCACCCAGAGGGTGGTGGGAATCTGGAATGTGCTGCCTGGGAAGGTCGTGGAGGCTGGAAACCTTACGAACCTTTAAAAAGTGTTTGGATGAGCACTTGAAATATCACAACATTCAAGGATACGAGAGCAGGAAAATGGGATTAGCACAACTTTAGTGGTAGTTAATGTCAGTGCAGACTTGATGGGCCAAAGGGCCGTTTCAGCTCTGTATGACTCTATGATAGGATGACTTGAGAGAGCTGGTGGGGCCTCAATTTAACATCTCACCTGATAGACGGTACCACTGACTCTGTAGCATTCCCTCAAGTACTGACCTGGAGTGACAAGTTGAATTTTATGCTCAGCTCTCTGCTGCGGGACTTGAAACCACCACCTGCAGATTCCGAAGTGGGAGTACTGCCCATCGCGACAGAGTGGACAGGTCAACCTGAAGCTCCGCAGAGATCCAGGCTGTGCCTAGGACCTCCCAGTACTGGCTAGCCAAAGGCCAAAGTCAGATATACATTCGTGAAACTTGGGTGTTGCTGGCTGGCCAGCATTTATTGCCCATCCCTAGGTACCCTTGGAGGACAGTTGAGAGTCAACCACATTGCTGTTTACAGCATGGAAATCGGCCCTTCGACCCAACTTGTCCATGCTGCCCTTATTTTTAACCCCTAAGCTAGTCCCAACTGCCCACATCTGGCCCATATCCCTCTATACCTGTCTTACCCATGTAACTGTCTAATTGCTTTTTAAAAGACAAAATTGTACCCGCCTCTACTACTACCTCTGGCAGCTCGTTCCAGACACTCACCACCCTCTGTGTGAACACATTGCCCCTCTGGATCCTTTTGTATCTCTCCCCTCTCACCTTAAACCTATGTCCTCTAGTTTTAGACTCCCCTACCTTTGGGAAAAGATATTGACTATCTAGCTGATCTATGCCCCTCATTATTTTATAGACCTCAATAAGATCACCCCTCAGACTTCTACTCTCCAGAGGAAAAATATCCCAGCCTATTCAGCCTCTCCTAATATCTCAAACCATCAAGTCCCAATAACATCTGAGTAAATCTTTTCTGCACTCTTTCTAGTTTAATAGTATCCTTTCTATAATAGGGTGACCAGAGCTGTACACAGTATTCCAAGTGTGGCCTAAATTGCCCTTAAACTGAGTGGCTTGCTAGGCCTTTTCAAAGTGGCAGTCGAGAGGCAATCACATTGCTGTGGCTCTGGAGTCACATGTAGGCCAGACTAGGTAAGGACGGCAGATTTCCTTCCCTAAAGGGCATCAGTGAACTAGATGGGGTTTTCCAACAATTGACAACGGTTTCACCATCATCAGTAAATTCTTAATTCCAGATTTTATTTTTATTGAATTCAAATTGCACCACTGCCATGTCGGGATTTGAACCTGGGTCCCCCAGAACTTTAGCTGGATTAATAGTCTTGTGATTGGGTGGCACAGTAGCACAGTGATTAGCACTGCTGCTTCACAGCTCCAGGGACCTGGGTTCGATTCCTGGCTTGGGTTACTGTCTGTGTGGAGTTTGCACATTCTCCCTGTGTCTGCGTGGGTTTCCTCTAAGTGCTCCAGTTTCCTCCCACAGTCCAAAAGACATGTTGGTTAGGTGGACTGGCAATGCTAAATTGTACAGTGGTTAGCACTGCTGCTTCACAGTGCCAGGGATCCGGGTTCGATTCCCAGCTTGGCTCACGGTCTGTGTGGAGTCTGCACATTCTCCCCGTGTCCGATGCTCTGGTTTCCTCCCACACTCCAAAGATGTGTGGATTAGGTTGATTGGCTGTGCTAAAATTGCCCCTTAGTGTCCTAAGAAGCGTAAGTTAGAAAGATTAGCAGGTAAATATGTAGGGATATGGGGTAGGGCCTGAGTGGGATTGTGATTGGTGCAGACTCAATGAGCCAAATGGCCTCCTTCTGCACTGTAGGGTTTCTACGATTCTATGAATACCACAAAGCTATCATCTCCACCCAACAGCACAAAGTAAACCTCTGAAAGAGAGAAGACAGATAGATCTCTTAACCCCCATCTGTACCAGAAGAAAGTTCTTCAAGTTTCTCACTCATAGCCGATTGAGGGTGACTGAAATCCTGCAGTATACCTATCATCCAGTCACCTTCCTCCTAATTCCAGCAGATTTGGGGTAATTGCGGTTCATTGACGATTGCAAAGTGGGCTCCAACTGCCTATCACAGATGCAACACTTCCTGAAACTAATGGTGCCTCTTAACTGCAACTGACCCTCAGTGGCAGCTCTGACAAACACACAGCTACCCGGTGACACTTCACTCGAGATGCGCCTTCCTTCCCGTTAAGTGGCAATTATCTCACAAGAAAACTACACCAGTGGCGTCAAAAGCCTGTTAGTCTGTAACAGATACAGGGGATGCAGTAATCTAATTAGGCTGCCTGACCATCTCTTACAAACAGCAACACAGGTTGCTTTACAGTGGTGACAGCAGCTGGTAACCTCATTCTGGTTGTCTTTCAAAGCAGACTCAGGATCCATAATATTATATAAATAAACAACAGATACAAATTGAATCATGGACAGCATACAGAGGACGACAGTACTCCTCATCATTTCCCAGATAAACTACCCGAACCTCTCAAATAAATTCCAATGTGTAATTCTGTCCTCAGCGTCTATAACACTTTAAATAAACTGTCTGAACCCCTTGATTAGATTCCAGTCTGTAACTCACTCCCGGGTATCTGTTATTCTGTATATAAACCACTCCAAACCCCTCCATTAGATTCCAGTCTGTAACTCACTCCCGGGTATCCGTTATTCTATATATAAACCACCCCGAACCCCTTGATTAGATTCCAGTCTGTAACTCACTCCCAGGTATCTGTTATTCTATATATAAACCACCCTGAACCCCGAATTAGATTCCAGTCTGTAACTCACTCCCGGGTATCTGTTATTCTATATATAAACCACCCTGAACCCCTTGATTAGATTCGGGTCTGTAACTCACTCCCGGGTATCTGTTATTCTATATATAAACCACCCGAACCCCTCGATTAGATTCCACTCTGTAACTCACTCCCGGGTATCTGTTATTCTATATATAAACCACCCTGAACCCCGAATTAGATTCCAGTCTGTAACTCGCTCCCGGGTATCTGTTATTCTATATATAAACCACCCCAAACTAGATTCCGGTCTGTAACTCACTCCCAGTGTGCTGTATAAACGTTATTCTAAGCCATTTGATTACATATTTGCTTTGTACAGTACAGAATAACATGGTTGTATTAGTTCCTGTAACCCACTGAAGATCGAATTCTCTAGTCGATGTGATCTGTCACTTAATGGATCAGGAGTCTGCTTGTCTGCGTTAGCAGCACTAATTACATAACAATGAGGTGATTTACTGGAGTCATTGATATTGTCCAAAATACTAAAGAAACCCACATCTCACATAGATATTTATGTGTGATTTGCTCCAGCTGCTATGGTAACCAAACCAGAACAGGAGGGACTGGGGCAGAGAAACTGGGAGGATGGCAACTGTAGTCAAGGAAACGAAGGATGCATGACACAGATCCCGGGGTCAAGATGTCACGGAATCCTGATAGTGCAGAAGGAGGCCATTCAGCCCATTGGACCTGCACCACCAATAATCCCACCCAGGCCCAACCCCTTAACCTCACACCCTGCTAATCCACCTGACACTTAAGGCAATTTAGCATGGCCAATCCACCTAACCTGCACATCTTTGGACACCAAGGAGCAATTAAGCATGGCCAACCCACCTAACCCACACATCTTTGGACACCAAGGGGCAATTTAGCATGTCCAATCCAGCTAATCTGCACATCTTTGGACTGTGAGAGGAAACTGGAGCATCCAGAGGAAACCCACACAGACACGGGGAAAACCTGCAAATTCCAGAAGCACAGTCACCCAAAGCTGGAATTGAACCCGAGTCCCTGGCGCTGTGAGGAATCAGTGTTAACCACTGTGCCACCATGTTGCCAATTATCCTCCAAGGACGTTGATTCCCATGGTGCCCTTGATTATATTTTCAGCAATCTTGACTCTTGTGACAGCTTCATTCTGCCCCTCACATTCTCCATCTTTCTCCCTCACCTCCATTCTGACTATATTGCCTTCTGCACAGTTTCTGATATACCTTGGTGGGCTGCATGGTGGCACATGGTTAGCACTGCTGCCTCACAGTGCCAGGGTCCCAGGTTTGATTCCTGGCTTGGGTGACTGTCTATGTGGAGTCTGCACATTCTCCCCGTGTCTGCCTGGGTTTCCTCCCACACTCCAAAGATATGTGGGTCAGGTTGATTGGCCATGATAAATTGCCCTTTAGTGTCGGGGGAGGGGTCTTTGAGGGTAAATACCGGATGTTATAGGAATAGGGCCTAGGTGGGATTGAGGTCGGTACAGACTCGATGGGCTGAATGGCCTTCTTCTGCATGGCAAGGATTCTATTTCCTATATTTTCCTCCCACAGTCCAAAGATGTGCGCATTAGGTGGATTGGCTGTGCTAAATTGCCCCTTGCTATCAAGGGGACTCGTTAAGGTAAAATGCATGGGGATAGGGTTCTGGGTGGGATTGTGATCAGTGCAGACTCGATGGGCCGAATGGCCTTCTGCACTGTAGGGATTCTATCCCCTTTACTCAATGGTGGATACGCATTGCTGCATTGTTGGCAGGGCCCTCAGGGCTCCTCTGGAGCGTAGGAGGCTGAAGGGTGATCTTAATGAAGTCTATAAAATAATGAGGGTCATAAATGAGCTAGATAGTCAATATCTTTTCCCAAAGGTAGGGGAGTCTAAAGCTAGAGGGCATAGGTTTAAGGTGAGAGGGGAGAGATACAAAAGGGTCCAGAGGCGCAATTTTTTCACACAGAGGGTGGTGAGTGTCTGCCACAGGTAGTAGTAGAAGCGGGTACGATTTTAAAATGTGTTTAAACAGTTACATAGGTACGATGGGTATAGAAGGATATGGGCCAAATGCAGCCAATTGGGATTAACTTAGGGGTTTTAAAAAAAAGGGGCCATATGAGCAAGTTAGGCTGAAGAGCCTGTTTCTGCGTTGTAAACCTGTATGACTGTATGTCCCAATCAGTTCCATGTACCCGTTCTGCGTCCAATTTTAACATAAAATCCACCTTTCCTAATCCAGAGAGCATTGCGCCCAACGCGAACCTCATTGTGTATTGACAAGTACTCTGTGTGACGCGAGATTCAATTTTGGTCAATAAATTCCAGCCTATTTCCCTCACAGCAGAGTTTGGAAGAGTGCGAAGGAATCTCATAGAAACTTATAAAATTCTAGCAGGATTAGACAGGACAGATTCAGAAAGAATGTTCCTGATGGTGGGGGAGTCCAGAACTAGGGGTCATAGTTTGAGAATAAGGGGTAAATCTTTTAGGACTGAGGTGAGGAGAAATTTCTTCACCCAGAGGGTGCTGAATGTGTGGAATTCACTCCCACAGAAAGTAGCTGAGGCCAAAACACTGTGTGATTTCAAGAAGAAATTAGATATCGCTCTTGGGGCTAAAGGGATCGAGGGAAATGGGAGGAAGGGGGGATCAGGATATTGAATTTGATGATCAGCCATGGTCAAAATGAAGGGTGGAGCAAGCTCAAAGGGCTGAATGGCCTATTCCTGCTCTGGTTTCCTCCCACAGACCGAAAGATGTGATGGTTAGGGTGCATTGACCGCGCTAAATTCTCCCTCAGCATTTCCGAACAAGTGCCGGAGTTTGGTGACTAGGGGATTTTCACAGTAACTTCTTTGCAGTGTTAGTGTACTTGTGACTACTAAATAAACTTCAAGGCAGACTTTCCTCTGTTTCCATAGTCACTAATTCCCGGAGCAGGTTGCTAATCTCTCATGGGGGGGCTTATAGCTTGGGGGGGACCACTCCACTTCAAGTGTGGCTGACCTGGAGTCTCTCCCGCTTTTACCGCCAGCCATTGGGGTGTTTGGAAGGATTTTGCAAGTTGACACTCAACCGGTTTGGCAGGGTTATGAACACACCTTCCTCGGCCATAAGTCCTGGGATGAGACTTGAACCCGGAGCTTCTGGCTCAGACGCAGGGACACTAACCCCACAGTACAGGAGTTGGGACGTCTTGTTGAAGTTATACAAGACATTGGTAAGGACACATTTGGAACACTGTGTGCAATTCTGGTCACCCTATTATAGAAAGGATATTATTAAACTAGAAAGAGTGCAGAAAAGATTTACTAGGATGTTACCTGGACTTGATGGATCGAGTTATAAGGAGAGGCTGGATAGACTGGGACTTTTTTCTCTGGAGCGTAGGAGGCTGAGGGATGATCTTATAGAAGTCTATAAAATAATGAGGGTCATAGATCAGTTAGATAGTCAATATCTTTTCCCAAAGGTAGGGGAGTCTAAAGCTAGAGGGCATAGGTTTAAGGTGAGAGGGGAGAGATACAAAAGGATCCAGAGGGGCAATTTTTTCACACAGAGGGTAGTAGAAGCGGGTACAATTTTAAAATGTGTTTAAACAGTTACATAGGTACGATGGGTATAGAAGGATATGGGCCCTATGGGCAAGTTAGGCTGAAGAGCCTGCTTCTGCGTTGTAAACCTGTATGACTCAATAAGTAAATACCACAGGGAAACTCTATTGCACTCAATGAAGGAGATCACTTCCTGAATTCCCTGAGCTATCTGCACAGAACATTCTAGAACCACCAATGGTGGGTGGAAGATATAATTTTTTTCAAACCTCTCACCTGCTGGTCTGGCTACTGCCCGCTCCTCTCCCACCCCCACACTGCCGGAGTATCTTTGCCGGATGGCCTCGTTGCTTGCTGTGTGTTGACAGTTCCTTTCCTGCTGTTTTTCACATCCCTGCCTATCATTTGCTTGGCAAATTCTGGTGTGATAATAAAATAACGTTGACGCCCCATCTCTCGCCTAAAGAATGTTCCGGCACAGGGTCACAAACCGGAGTGAGCGTTTTTTTTCACAGTCTTCCAGTGCTGTTCTAGAACTGTCCCAGTGGTCAGTTGGGCTCCCTCATTGACCCCTGGCGACAGTGAATGGTGGCACACAGCAGGTGCCAGCTGTGGTTCAGTTGGTAGCGCTCACATCTCATCGCCTTCGGAGTTCAGGTCCCGTTCCTGGGTCTGAGCATCAAAACCAAGGCTGAGAGGGCAGTGCTAACAGATGTAGATGGTATTGGCAGCAGGTCAGAAACTCCAAGATACATTATAAAGTTAGTATCGGCCTCAACTTCATTTGATTTTGGCAGTAGTGCGGGCATATCACAGAATCCGATAGTGCAGAAGAAGGCCAACATCCCAACCCAGGCCCTATCCCCATGCATTTACCCTAGCTAGTTCCCCCTGACTCTAAGGGGCTATTTCGCACAGCCAATCTACCTAACCCACACGTCTTTGGAGTGTGGGAGGAAACCGGTGCATCCGGGAGGAAACCCGAGGAGAATGTGCAAACTCCACGCAGATACTGACCCAAGGCCGGGAATTGAACCCGGGTCCCTGGCGCTGTGAGGCAGCAGAGCTAACCACTGTGCCACCACAATCCAGAGATCCAGGATAGTGCTATGGTGACCTGAGTTAAAGGTTTCGATCAAGTTAAGGTTAATGTGCTGGTTCAGTGGGCAGTTTGGAAGACAAATGCAATGTTAGCATTCATGTTGAGACGGCTAGAATACAAGAGCAAGGATGTACTTCTAAGGCTGTATAAGGCTCCGGTCAGACCCCATTTGGAGTATTGTGAACAGTTTTGGGCCCTGTCTCTAAGGAAGGATGTGCTGGCATTGGGAAGGGTCCAGGAAAGGTTCACAAGATTGATCCCTGGAATGAAGAGCTTGTCATATGTCGTATATGTACTTGTTGGAGTTTAGAAGGATGTGTTGGAGGCGGGGTATCTTACTGAAACTTACAGGATACTGTGAGGCCTGGATATAGTGGACGTGGAGAGGATGTTTCCACAACTAGGAAAAACTAGATCCCGAGGGCACAACCTCAGGCTAAAGGAACATCCTTTAAAACAGAGATGAGGAGGAATTTCTTCAGCCAGAGAGTGGTGAATCTGTGGAACTCTTTGCCGCAGAAGGTTGTGGAGGACAGGTCATTGAGTGTCTTTAAGACAGAGATAGATAGGTTCTTGATTAATAAGGGGATCAGGGGTTATGGGGAAAAGGCCAGAGAATGGGGATAAGAAATATATCAGCCATGATTGAATGGCGGAGCAGACTCGATGGGCCAAGTGGCCCAATTCTGTTCCTATGTCTTGTGGTCATTTTGGTCTTAAGTTGCCTCTTGCGCTTCTAAACACTGGTGGATGCAAACCCAAACTCTCCAGCCTTTTGGTGGAGGGTTCAGAACAGGTTTACCAGGATGCTGCCTGGATTAGAGGGTATGATGGTATAAGGAGAGGCTGGAAAAACTAGGGTAGTTTTCTCTGAAGCAGCGGAAGCTGAGGGGAGACCCGATTGAAGTCTATAAAATTATGGGAGGTAGAGTGAGGGCTGTCAGTCAGAATTGTTCTCCCCAGAGTTGAAATATCTAACACTGGCATCCACGCACCTAAGGCGAGAGGGGGTAAGTTTGAAGGAGATGTGAGGGGCAAGTTTTTGATTGTTTAGCTCTGTTGGCCGGACTGCTGGTTAGTGATGCAGAGCACTGCCATCAGCGCAGGTTCAATTCCCATCCCGGCTGAGGTTTTCCATGAAAGCCCCGCCTCTCTCAAACTTTCCCCTCGCCTCAGGTTAAATCACTACCAGACAACTCTCTCCCAAAGGAGAGAAACAGCCTATAGTCCTCTGGTATTTATGGGGCAGCACGGTGACACAGTGGTGAGCATTGCTGCCTCACAGCGCCAAAGGCCCGGGTTCGATTCCCAGCTTGGATCTATTATAGACTCATAGAATCCTATAGTGCAGAAGGAGGCCATTCGGCCCATCAAATCTGCACCAACCACAATCCCACCCAGGCACTGTCCCTATAAACGCCATAGCTAATCTCCCTGACACTAAGGGACAATTTAGCATGGCCAATCCACCTAACCTGCACACCTGTGGATGCAAACTGAAGCTTCCGGAAGAAACCCATGCAGACACGGGGGGAAGTGTAAACGGTCAGTGACCTAAGCCAGGATCCCTGCGCTGTGAGGCAACAGTGCTAACCACTGTGCCGCCACCATGCCACCCCTGTGTGGTGTCTGCATGTTCTCCCCGTGTCTGCATGGGTTTCCTCCGGGTGCTCCGGTTTCCTCTCACAGTCTGAAAGATGTGCTGGTTAGGTGCACTGACCATGTTAAATTCTCCCTCAATGTACCCAAACAGGTGCTGGAGTGCAGCAGCTAGGGGATTTTCACAGTAACTTCATTGCAGTGTTAATGTAAGCCTACTTGTGACACGAATAAATAAACTTTAACTATTTCAAACAGGTAGGTGTCTGAAACATGCTGCCAGGGGTGGTGGTGGAGGCAGATACAACTGGGGCATTTAAGGGACTTTAAGATAAACACAGGAATATGTGAGGAACACAGGATATGGAACAAGGGCAGGCAGAAGGAATTAGTTTGATTTAGTGTCATGTTCGGCACAATATTATGGGCTGAAGGGCCTGTTACTGTGCTGAACTGTTCAAGGGGCGGCACGGTGTCACAGTGGTGAGCACCAACGCCTCACAGCACGGGGTTCAAGTCCCGGCTTGGATCTGTGTGGAGTTTGCACATTCTCCCCGTGTCTGTGTCGGTTTCCTCCGGCTGCTCTGGTTTCCTCCCACAGTCCGAAAGACGTGCTGGTTAGTTGCATTGGCCTGAACGGGTGCCAGAGTGTGGTGATGAGGGCAATTTCACAGTAACTTCGTTGCAGTGTGAATGTAAGACTTACTTGTGACTAATAAATAAACTTTAACTTTAACCTCAAAGCTATTTCCCCATAAGCCACCCATTCCTGATATTGGTCTGGTAAAGCTTATCTCAACTGCTTCTAACACATTTGTGTATTACCTCAGATACAAAGATCAATACTGTGTGCTATACTCCAGGTGTGGTCTCAGCAACACCCTCTCTGGTTTCTCTCCTGCAGAGAAACGAGTCAATCTTACTGAGGTACCAGGAAACTCTCCGCGGTATGTCTCAAGACGGTGTGATGCTTGCTCTCCGTGGGATCCTACAGTACTGTGGAAACCAAGGAGTTTCCTGTTGAACGCAGCAGGGATGCACCTTCGGTGGGACAGTAAGATCCTTTCAGCAGGGTAACTTTTGGCACGGTAGCACAATGGTTAGCACTGCTGCTTCACAGCTCCAGGGACCTGGGTTTGGTTCCAAGCTTGGGTCACTGTCTGTGTGGAGTTTGCATGTTCTCGCCGTGTCTGCGTGGGTTTCCTCCGGGTGCTCCGGTTTCCTCCCACAGTCCAAAGATGTGCGGGTTAGGTTGATTAGCCATGCTAAAATTGCCCCTTAGAATCCTGAGATGCATAGATTAGAGGAATTAGTGGGTAAATATGTAAGGATATGGGGGTAGGGCCTGGGTGGGATTGTGGTCGGTGCAGACTCAATGGGCCAAATGTCCTCTTTCCGCACTGTAGGGTTCTATGATTCTATGATCCTGCCGGCATCACAATTTCTCCGAAGCTCTGGATCAGAACGGGATATTTCTGAAATGTTAAGATATTGGGAAGGATGGATTTTAACTTTCGGCCTGGCTCTAACGCCCTGTGATTGAAATAGTAAATGTTGGAAAATGGGGTTAAAATAAGCAACTAGTTTATTTTTGTTTTGGCTGGCGCAGGCACGATGGGCTGAATGGCCTTTCTCTGCATCATGACGTCTCTATGGTTCTATGGTGGATGCAGACACACTGGGCGGGATTTGACTGCCTTGTCCCGAAACTGTCAAATCCTGCCTGAGGTTAATGAACCTTTCCATTGACCGCCTCTCACCCTGTGGCGGTAAAATTCCTCAAACTATCTTATTTACTATTTATTAGTCACAAGTAAGGCTTACATTGACACTGCAGTGAAGTTACTGTGAAATTCCCCTTGTTGCCACACTCCGGCACCTGTTTGGGTCAATGCACCCTAACCAGCACGTCTTTCAGACTGTGGGAGGAAACCGGAGTGCCCAGAGGAAACCCACACAGACATGGGGAGAACATGCAAACTCCGCACAGACAGTGACCCAAGCTGGGTATCGAACCCAGGTCCCTGACGCTGTGAGGCAGCAGTGCTGACCACTGTGCCACCGTGCCGCCCACATTTGAGTACCACCTAGGTACAGGGGCCCCCCAAGCTAAGGGCACCCTGGTGCCTATGGACTGCAATGGCAGAGGGCAATGCCAGGGGCAGCATGGTGCGGTTCCATAAAGACCCGGCTGAGATTAAAACAGAAGAAAAAACAGATGAAAAAAGATAACCGCACTCTCAACCTGGTCAATGGAGCGACAGAATTGAAAAGGCATTGCTGGCAAACTTTATACCAACCGCCCTTTCTCTCACTAATGATGTTTCATATTGAATCAGCCTCACTGACCTGTAGAATCGGAGCTCTCAATCAAAGCACAGCTTCCCTGGGAATGATCCCTGAGACTCTGGCAGGATTCAGGCAACCCTAAAAAGCAGCAAATTCCAACAAGGAAGTGTCTGGGAAGGATTGACTAGTGACTGACCTCCAGCTTTATATCGAGTGGGTTTTTTCTCCCCCTTTCAAGTTCACAGCTAAGTTACCACAAGCTTGGATACTCGCTGAGCACTCAATTGTTCTATGAAAATCAGTCCATTGATTAATACCACTGTGTAATTGAACTATGATCACCTTATTGATCTCTATTGTAAAGTCCATTTATCTGTGTCATAAGTAGGCTTACATCAACACTGCAATGAAGTTATTGTGAAAATCCCCTAGTCGTCACACTACGGCTACATAAGGGGTAATTTAGCACGACCAATCCACCTAACCTACACACCTTTGGACACTAAGGGGCAATTTAGCATGGCCAATCCACCTAAACTGTACATCTTTGGGCACTAAGAGGCAATTTAGCATGGCCAATCCACCTAACTTGTACATCTTTGGACATTAAGGGGCAATTTACCATGTCCAACCCACCTAACGTATAAACTGTTGGACACTAAGGGGGTGCTGTGCCTGCCTTATAATCCTTACACTGTATAAGGATAAACCTTACACTGTATAAGGATTATAAGATTGTTAATACAGTAATATTTATTCATACACAGAATTAATATTAATCACCCACACAATCAGTATCAGTTATTTTAAAGTATAAGTTCAATACTAGGCTTTGACTTTTGCGTGATTGGCAAGTACCCAGGCAGTTAATGGCCTTTATCCGTATATGGGTCTTTGTACTCCTGTGTGGAGTCTGCTCCTTCGATCTGCTCTGATACTCTGGCTCTGATCTTCCTTCCATTGTTGGTGGGGTGGCTCTCCTCGTGCTGGTCGCTGCTGGTGGTGGTTACTGTTGTTCTGTTCCTGTCTCTTCCTCCTCATCGGGGTCATGTTGTTCTGAGAGACAGAGAGAGAGAGCGAGTTCCTTCCATTGCGCAGCACCTTTTATCGCTCATCGGTTTTGCGTCCTTTCGGGTGCTCTCTTGATTACTGCCAATCGATCGATCAGGGTCCGTGATCGCTAGAATCCAATCAGGTGCTACCTCACCAATCTCTGGGTGCCCACCCAACGGCCATGCCTGTGGGTGCTAGAAGCACATGGCTCACATACCCACCTCCCAAATGAGGGGGTTAAGGCTTCTCTGTGTCTGGTAAACAGCCCTGTTTGACCAGAGAATGTCCATTGTCTTTGGGATGGCCTCTGTCCTGTTTATTTGGTAGTCTGGAGCTGCGACCTGTTTATCTCCATCCTTTAAAGCTGCAGCCTGTCTGTTTCTGCACTCCATAGAATCTCTACAGTGCAGAAGGAAGCCATTCAGCCCATCGATTCTGCATCGAACACAATCCCACCCAGGCCCTATTCCTGTAACCACACTCATCTACCCTTGCTAAACCCCCTGAGACTAGGGTCAATTTTAGCAAGGCCACATAACCCGCACACCTTTGGAGTGTGGGAAGAAACTGGAGCACCCGGAGGAAACCCATCAGACATGGGGAGAACGTGCAAACTCCACACAGTCAGTGACCAAGGCTGGAATCGAACCTGGGTCTCTGGCGTTGTGAAACAGCAATGCTAACCACTGTGCCAACTGTCCCAGCGCGCTTTGTAAATCGCCAGTTTAGGTGGTCCATTTGGCCACACTCCCTCCTCTTGATCCTGAAGCATACTGGATCGCAGACTCAGGACCAATATCTGTCCGGAATTCCCGAGTCACTCAACAGTCAAGTAAGACCCAGGCATTGGCATGCACAGTAATAACACATCCCTGCAACATGTCTACATTCCAGAAACTTCAGAGGCAAATGTTCCACATGCTAAGCACAAATTACAAGCCACCAAACATTCTAAACAAAACATCAGAACGAGCATTGGCGAGTCCAGGGTACATTCTGATATTAAAGATGATCAATTATCCGTTAGTACAAATAGTGGTCGAGGCAGATTCCCGCAAGCATTGCTCTAATGAATTAGAGGGGACCGCGATTCGAGTGCAGAGCCTGTGTCTTGTCTTGTCAAACCACAAATAGCTCGAGGAGCTGGCCTAACTGGTGGAACTGGTGGCCCTAGTGGTCTCGGGGACTGTGTATAGGGTGGTGGTGGTCTCCTACAATCTCGGGCAAAGTGTTCTTCCTGCTCGCAGTTAAAGCATGTCAGTCTACTTCAGAGCTACAGCAATGGGGTTGACTCTCAACTGCCCTCCAAGGGCAACTAGGGATGGGCAATAAATGCTGGCCCAGCCAGCGGGGCCCATTCCCATGAATGAGTAAAAACATCCCCCTTTAAGACACTGCTTAAGATCTACCTCTTTGACCAAGTTTTTGTTCACTCTCCTAACATCTCCTTATGGGGCTTGGTACATTCTTTTATAACCAAGCAGTGAAACAATTTGGGATGTCTTAAAGGCGCTATATAAATGTAGGTCTTTGATTTTTCTCTCGTCGTGTTCCGAAAATTAATCTTCAATTGTTGAGAGATTTCAAGGTAAACCTGGAGGCTTGGGGACCTTGCTCTTGATTGGTTAATTTTGTTTCATTGTTTGTGATTGTCGGCAGCAAGGCAATGATAACTGGCATTGACTGAACGATTGTAAATTTACATCGAGCCCAGTGTTGTTGACACAGCTGCTTCAAGTCGGCACATCCAGGTTCAGTGCTCTACTTTCCATAAGCAGCCTGGGCTGATGGTTAGCTGTTAGCACACTCCTGTTCCCCTCATTACTGTACTGTGCAAAAACCGCTCCGCCTTCTTCACCTGGCATCTTCTCGTCTTAAAGGGGACATTGCACTGTCCCAGCAGGGTTTTACTCCCCCAGTCTATGCCAATGTGAGCTCATGCAAGGGTGGCCAATAAAGCAAAGGGGTCCTCCTCTGTCTGGTTGTGATCCATAGAATCCCTACAGGGCAGATGGAGGCCCACTGAGACTGCACCAACTCTCCAAAAGAGCATTTTTACCCAGTCCCAAACCAGCTTTCCAGTTCTACCACATCCCCGGCCAGCCACGTACCCTCCCCTGCCCAACTGCCCATTCTATACACCTAACCCATTAATGCATTCACTGTGGCTAATCCACCTAACCCACACATCTTTGCTCACGAAGGGGAAATTTACCATGGTCAATCCATCTAACCTAAACATGGGCGGCACGCTGGCACAGTGATTAGCACTGCTGCCTCACAGCTCCAGGAACCCGGGTTCAATTCACGGCTTGGGTCACTGTCTGTGCAGAGTTTGCATATTCTCCCCGTATCCGCACGGGTTTCCTCCGGGTGCTCCAGTTTCCTCCCACACTCCAAAGATCTGCGGGTTAGGTTGATTGGACATGTTAAATTAACCCTTAGTGTCGCAGGATGTGATGGTTAAAGGGATTAGCAGGGCAGCTAATTGGGGATAGGACCTGGTTGGGATTGGTGTCGGTGTAGACTCGATGGGCTTAAAGGTCTCCTTCTGCACTGTAGGGATTCTATGATCATTCTATGATCTTTGGACCCTAAAGGGCAATTTAACATGGCCAATCTATCTAACCTGCACATCTTTGGACACTAAGGGGCAATTTAGCATGGCCAATCCACCTAACCTAAACATCTTTGGACACTAAGGGGCAATTTACCATGGCAAATCCCCCAAACCTACACATCTTTGAACATCAAGGGATAATTTGGCAAGGCCAATCCCCCTAGCCTGCACATCTTTGGACTATGGGAGGTCACTGTCTGTGTGGAGTTTGCACATTCTCCCAGTGTCTGCATGGGTTTCCTCTGGGTGCTCCGGTTTCCTCCCACAGTACAAAGGTGTGCGGGTTAGTGATTGGCCATGCTAAAATTGTCCCTTAGTCTGCTGAGATGCGTAGGTTAGAGAGATTAGTGGGTAAAAATGTAGGGATATGGGGGTAGGGCCAGGGTGGGATTGTGGTCGGTGCGGACTCGATGGGCCGAACAGCCTCTTTATGTACTGTAGAGTTTCTGTGATTCTATGAAAGCAGGGAGCATCTGGAGGAAATCCAGGCAGACACGGGGAGAATCACCTTCACTTGCATCTGTGAAGGTTTGTCGATTTGTTAAATCCAGGGAGAGACAGGGGTGAGAAACCAAAGTCCCGAACAAGAGGGCGGAAACACTCTGTCACGGCTCATAAAGTCACTGCATTTGCTAAGCAAATTTCAGAGTTCAGGGTATTGATCACGTTTCTCTGCCAATTTGCCTGGAATTATGAGAAGTGCGAGATAAAAGGACAACAGTTTGTTCTCTTGAACAGAAAGGGGGAAGGCAGTTTGCTAAGCATCCAGCAGGAAGAATACGTCTCTATTTGTGACACTCAAAAGCCATTCAAACAGTCTGTTTATTTAGGACAACTCATGCAGAAACAGCTGATTCCCTCCAATCCCCTTCCAAAGTCGGCATCCGGTGCAGGTCTCCATAGGACCATAAGACATTAGGAGCAGAATTAGGCCACTCAGCCCATCGAGTCTGCTCAATTAAGGCTGTTATTTTTCTCATCCCCATTCTCCTGCCTTTCCCCCATAACCCCTGATCCCCTTCTTAATCAAGAACCTATCTACCTCTGTCTTAAAGACACTCAATGACCTGGCCGCCACAGAGTTCCACAGATTCACCACTCTCTAGCTGAAGAAATTCCTCCTCATCTCTGTTTTAAAGGATAGCCTGAGGTTGTGCCCTCTGATTCTAGTTTTTCCTTTTAGTGGAAACATCCTCTCCACATCCACTCTATCCATGCCTCACAGTATCCTGTAAGTTTCAATAAGATCCCCTCCCCCCACCTCATCCTTCGAAACTCCATTGGTTACAGACCCAGAGGTTTGCCTTGATGGTCACCATTTCAATCTTGAAATCATGTTCTGAAACCAAAAGAGGAAATGCTGGAAAATCTTGGCAGAATGCGTAAGGAGAGAAAAGAGCTGATGTTTTGAGTTCCAATGACTCTCTGTCAAAGCTAAAAGGCACAGAAAGTGGGAGATATTTATCCTGCAGGGGGAGGGAATGAAAGATGAGTCATAGCCACAGAAATCAGGGGAAAGGCTGCTAATGGCAGCCCGTAGAGAGAATAGCAGGTGCGAATGTAGAGAAACTGAAATCAGAGGGTAAACTATGAAATATGAAGATATGGGGGAGAGGGGAGATGAAATTTGGCATGACAGCTATGACACTCACCAACTTTTACAGATGCATCATAGAAAGCATTCTTTCTGGTTGTATCACAGCTTGGTATGGCTCTTGCTCTGCCCAAGACCACATGCAAAAGGTCATGAATGTAGCCTACTCCATCACGCAAACCAGCCTCCCATCCATTGACTCTGTCTACACTTCCCTCTGCCTCGGCAAAGCAGCCAGCATAATTAAGGACCCCACGCACCCCGGACACTCTCTCTTCCACCTTCTTCCACCAGGAGAAAGATACAAAAGTCTGAGGTCACGCACCAACCAACTCAAGAACAGTTTCTTCCCTGCTGCCATCAGACTTTTAATGAACCTACCTTGCATTAAGTTGATCTTTCTCGACACCCTAGTTATGTTTGTAACCCTACATTCTGCACCCTCTCCTTTCCTTCTCTATGAACGGTATGGTTTGTCTGTAAATCGTGCAAGAAACAATACATTTCACTATATCCCAAATCAAATCAAAAATATGTGGGACAGAGGTAGAATTGAGCTCCATCTCTACTTTTTATTTCTTCATTGTCTTTTTTTATTTTTCTTGTCCTTCCCCCCACTCTTTCCCCTTGTTTCATCTCCCCTTTTCTTACCTTTTCTTCCCCTTTCCTCCTTTTTCTCAATTTTACCTCTCACCTGCCACCTCCCCCTCTCCCCCCACATCTTTATCTGTCACTGTTTACCCTCTGATTTCAGTTTCTCTGCCGATTGGCCATTCACACCCTCAATTCTCTCTACGGGCTGCCATTAGCAGCCTTTCCCCTGGTTTCTGTGACTGTGACTCATTTTTCATTCCCTCAGTATAAATATCTCCCACTTTCAATGCTTTTTAGCTTTGACAAAGGGTCATGGGGACTCGAAACGTTAGCTCTCTTGTCTCCTTCCAGAAGCTGCCAGACTGCTGAGGTTTCAGATTCCAGCATCTGCAGTAATTTGTTTTTATCTTCTAACCTCGTGTTCTTGAGGCTGAGTTGTAGAAAACTGATATTCCTTCCAGCTCTCAGTAGCTCAGAGGCCTTGTTGATCGGGTACATTTCCAGGGATGTTGGTAATCTCCCAGTAAGGGCATGTACAGCACAGAAACAGGCCTTTCCACCACTGGGAAGGAGGGCCACCCTCCCACCCACACTTCACCCAGCCCCAATATTATATCCTACCACACCCCGACATCTTTACCCGTTTGTCTAGCATCCCATCGAATGCATCGGTTAGTCACCTCAACCCCGCCCAGTGCTAGAATTCTTCACAATCTCTGGGCTTAAAAGTTTCTCCTGAATTCTCCACTCAATAATTGCACAGCTCCAGGGACCCAGATTCGATTCCAGCCTTGGGTGACTGTGTAAAAATTTGTACATTCTCTCCATGTCTGCGTGAGTTTCCCCGGATGCTCCGGTTTCCTCCCACAGTCCAAAGATGTGTAGGTAAGGTGGATTGGCCGTGCTAAATTGTCATTTGGTGTCTAAAGGTGTGCAGGTTAGGTGTTTTTGACATGCTAAATTGTCCCTTAGTGTCCAAAGATGAGTAGATTGGGTGGATTGGCCATGCTAAATTGCTCCTTAGTGTCCAAAGATGTACAGGTTAGGTAGGTTGACCATGTTAAATTGCCCCTTAATGCCCAAAGATGTGCAGGTTAGGTGGATTAGCCATGCTAAATGAGTGGGGTAACGGGTATGGGGCGGTGGCGAAGCTAGGCGGGATGCTCTGTCGGAGAGCACGTTTATCCAGGCTCACACTTTCTCTACACCCTAGCCATGACGGCAACACTACATTCTGCTTTCCTTCTCCCCGATGTGCTCTATGAACCGTATGCTTGGTCTGTATAGCATGCAAGAAAGAATACTTTTCACTGGATGCTAATACATGCGACAATAATAAACCAAATCAAATAAGAGATGGTGCAAATTTGATATGAAGAATGGCTTTCTTTTGCACTGTAGAGATTCTATGATTTTAGGTAGCTCCCTCTACACTGTCCCCATCAAACGCTCCCAGGACAGGGACAGTACGGGGTAACATACAGAATAAAACTCCCTCTACACTGTCCCCATCAAATACTCCCAGGACAGGGACAGTACAGGGTTAGATACAGAGTAAAACTCCCTCTACACTGTCCCCCATCAAATACTCCCAGTTCAGGGACAGTACGGGGTTAGGTACAGCGTAAAACTCCCTCTACGCTGTCCCCCATCAAACGCTCCCAGGACAGGGACAGTACGGGGTAAGATACAGAATAAAACTCTCTCTACACTGTCCCCATCAAATACTCCCAGGACAGGGACAGTACGGGGTTAGATACAGAATAAAACTCCCTCTACACTGTCCCCAACAAATACTCCCAGGACAGGTACAGCATGGGGTTAGATACAGAGTAAAGCTCCCTCTACACTGTCCCCATCAAACACTCCCAGGATAGGTACAACACAGGATTAGATACAGAGTAAAGCTCCCTCTACACTGTCCCCCATCAAACACTCCCCAGGACAGGGACAGTATGGGGTTAGATACAGAGTAAAGCTCCCTTGACACTGTCCCCATCAAATACTCCCAGGACAACCACAGCAAGGGGTTAGATACAGAGTAAAGCTCCCTCTACACTGTCCCCATCAAACACTCCCAGGACAGGTGCAGCATGGGTTTAGATACAGAGTAAAGCTCCCTCTACACTGTCCCCATCAAACACTCCCAGGACAGCCACAGCACCGAGTTAGATACAGAGTAAAGCTCTCACCAACATACAATATAGATAAGCACCAAAAAGTGCTAAATAAACCCAGCATTGATTAGAAGTGAGTGAATGGAGAAAATTGAGGATCAGGAATGATGCTTTTTGGAGATGTTATTGGAAGCTGCGTTGTGTAAGGGTAAGAGAGCTTGCTGCAACTTGAAGAGTTGTTTTAACAGGCTGTGTTGCACAGAAAACAGCGACTGCTGCTCCCTGGTGCTTTGTTAGGCGGTCGAGAGCTGGAAGTGGTGTTGGTGGCAATCTTAGTTTGATTAGTGTGCCCTTGGCAAACACTGGCATCTCGCTGATTCATGGAATGAACCTGCTCCCTGGAGATAGCAGCCCTGCTTCACAACACTGCTGGGCAGCACTGGCACCTGCAAAGCTTTGACAACTTAGGCAACTATAGGCAGCAAGGTGGCACAGTGGTTGGCACTGCTACCTCACAGTGCAAGAAACGCGGGTTCTATTCTGGCGCGGGTCACTGTGTGGAATTTGCATGTTCTCCCAGTGTCTGCATGGGATTCCTCTGGGTGCTCCGATTTCCTCCCACACTCCAAAGATGTGTAGGTAAGGTGGACTGGCCATGCTAAATAGCTTCTTAGTGTCTAAAAATGTGTAACCATGATGTGGAGTTGCCAGCGTTGGACTGGGGTAGGCACAGTAAGAAGTCTCACAATACCAGGTTAAAGCCCAACAGGTTTATTTGGTAGCACGAGCTTTCGGAGCGCTGCCCCTTCATCAGGTGAGTGGAGAGTTCAGTTCATAAGCAGGGCATATAAAGACACAAACTCAATTACAAGATAATGATTGGAATGTGAGTCTTTACAGGTAATCAGGTCTTCACAGGTATAGACAATGTGAGTGGAGAGAGGGTTAAGCACAGGTTAAAGAGGTGTGAATTGTCTCCAGCCAGGACAGTTAGTGAGATTTTGCAAGCCCAGGCAAGTCATGGGGGTTACAGATAGTGTGACATGAACCCAAGATCCCGCTTGAGGCCGTCCTCATGTGTGCGGAACTTGGCTATCAGTTTCTGCTTGGTGATCCTGCGTTGTGCGTTGTGAAGACCACCTTGGAGAACACTTACCTGTAGATCAGAGGCTGAATGCCCATGCTGAAGTGTTCCTCGACTGGAAGGCAACAGTCCTGCCTGGTGATTGTCGAGCGGTGTTCATTCATCCGTTGTCATAGCGTCTGTATGGTCTCCTCAGTGTGCCATGCCTTGGGACATCCTTTCCTGTGTGGGTTAGGTGGATTGGCCATGTTAAATTAAACCTTAGTGTCAGGGGGAACATCATGATTCTTGAGGTTACGGGAACATGGTCTGGGTGGAATTGTTGTCGGTGGAGGCTCAATGGGCCAGATGGCCTCTTTCTGCTCTGTAGGGATTCTATGGTTCTATGAAAATAAACTATCTGACTCAGGCTAGTAGTATTATTGCAAGACTATTAATCCAGAAACTCAGCTAATGTTCTGAGTTCGAATCCTGTCATGACAGATGGTGGAATTTGAATTCAATAAAAAAAAATCTGGAATTAAGACTCTACTGATGACCACTGTCGATTGCCAGAAAAACCCATCTAGTTCACTAATATTTTTTAGGGAAGGAAATCTGCTGTCCTTATCCGGTCTTGCCTATGTGTGACTCTAGAGCCACAGCAACGTGGTTGACTCTCAACTGCCCTCTGAACAAGGGCAGCTAGGGATGGGCAATAAATGCTATATATATATAAAAACCAGGCCCAGCCAGTGACGCCCATGTCCCACGAATGAATAAAAAAAGTTGAAGTTAATTTATTTAGTCACAAGGAGACTTACATTAACACGACAATGAAGTTGCTCTGAAAATCCCCTAGTTGCCACACTCCAGCGCCTGTTCGGGTAACACTGAGGGAGAATTTAGCATGGCAAAATGCACCTTAACCAGCACGTCTTTGAAGTGTGGGAGGAAACCGGAGCAACCGGAGGAAACCCACGCAGACACGGGGAGAACGTGCAGACTCCACGCAAACTCAAGCCGGGAATCGAACCCAAGTCCCTATCGCTGTGAGGCAGCAGTGCTCACCACTCTGCTGCTGTGCTGCCCCTAAAGGCCACTCTCCTGCCAACTGAACCAAAGCATTCTCTCGGAAACGAGTCATTTGCATAAAAAGGATGGAAACACTGAGTGCTGATCTGATTTGCAAAATCTTTACATGATCCATTCTGTTGACAAACGGAAAAAGCTTTTGAAATTATCCAGGAAAATTTAAATATACATTATCCAAAGCATTTGCTCTCTCTCTTGGCTTTGTTGGGTGCACGAGGTAAATGGTGCTGCGTGAGTATTTAAGTGCTGTGGACGTTCGGTTATGTTTTGAGAGAGGATCGCTGACCGTTTGATGGAGTTTAGCTTGCATTCCGAGCTCTCCTGACACACCAGTCCATTTGTTAATCAGTGCCTCTGATTTCTACCCCCACTGCACCACCCCCTCCCGCCACCCAGTTCCCCCGAGATGCCTCGCTCATTTCTGATCAAGAAACGACACGCCAAGTGCGTCAGGCCCAACTGGGGCAACGTATCGGACGACCAGCGAGGGGATTTCTACATTCCAGGTGGGTTTCCTCCCACCAATCGCGGAGTCCTCGTGCATTAGTCGCTGAAAGTATGGCAGGCAGTGAAGAAGGCGAATGGTGTGTCGGCCTTCATAGCAAGAGGAACTGAATATAGGAATAGAGAATTGTACAGGGCGTTGGTGAGGCCACACCTTGAGTATTGTGTGGAGATCTGGTCTCCTTACCTGAGGAAGCATGTTCTTGCTAGAGGGAGCGCAGTGAAGATTTACCAGGCTGATTCCTGGGATGGCAGGCCTGTCATATGAGGAGACACTAAGTCAGTTAGGATTATATTCACTGGAGTTTAGAAGAATGAGAGGGACAGGATTTTACTGGCCCACCCACCACGGGAATTGGAGCAGGTAAAGGGTGGAGAACGAGAAGATCCGTTGACCTCGGCAGGATTTTACGGTTTCGGGACGAGTGAGGCCACAAAAACCCACCCATAAAATTCTAACAGGGTTAGGCAGGGCAGATACAGAAAGAATTCAAAGGCAGGGGCAGTCCAGAACTAGGGGTCATTGTTTGAGGATAAGGGGTAAACCTTTTAGGACTGAGGTGAGGAGAAATTTCTTCACCCAGAGAGTGCTGAACGTGTGGAATTCACTCCCACAGAAAGCAGTTGAGGCCAAAACATTGATTTGATTTATTATTGTCACATGTATTAACATACAGTGAGAGATATTGTTCCTTACGCGCTACACAGACAAAACATACCATTCATAGAGAAAGAAAGGAGAGGGCGCAGAATGTAGTGTTACAGTCATAGCTAGGGTGTAGGGAAAGGTCAATTTAATGCAAGGTTGGTCCATTCAAAAGTCCGACAGCAACAAGGAAAAAGCTGCTCTTGAGTCAGTTGGTACGTGAGCTCAGACTTTTGTGGTGGAAGAGAGAATGTCCGGGGTGTGTGGGGTCCTTAATTATGCTGACTGCTTTGCTGAGGCAGCGGAAAGTGTAGACAGAGTCAATGGATGGGAGGCTGGTTTGAATGATGGATTGGGCTACGTTCACAACTTTGGTAGTTCCTTGCATCCAAACATTGTGTGATTTCAGGAAGAAATTAGATGTAGCTGTTGGGGATAAAGGGACCGGGGATATGTGGGGAAGGTGGGGATCAGGATATTGAATTTGATGACCAGAATGAATGGCGGAGAAGGCTCGAAGGGCCGAATGTCCTACCCCTCCTTCCAGTTTCTATGTTCCTATGAAGAAAAATAAGCTTTCCGAGCACGGCTCCCTCCTCGTCTGATGAAGGAGCGATGCTCCGAAAGCTTGTGATTCCAAATAAACCTGATGGGCTTTAACCTGGTGTTGTGAGACTTCTTACTGTGCCCACCCCAGTCCAACACTGGCATCTCCACATTATGGAGAGAGAGTAAGAGAAAGGTACAGATGGATAGGGAGTTAGCCAGAGTGAAAAAAAATTAGGTAACAAGATACTTGGCAGGATTTTACTACCTCGTTCATCCTGAAATGGTAATATCCCATCCCAGGTCAACAGACCTTCCCATGCACCACCCTCGCCTGGGCGTGTCGAATTTCCTCACCCTGGTCTCAACGCCAATAGTAAAATGACATTTACTTTTTAATAATGTTTAATTGCATCCACAGAATGTTTGGATGCCTTTGCTCTGGAGAAGCAGCAAGCTTTACCTCAGAGAGACACCATGATGGGTGCAAACGACAAAAGGCAAAACACCTGGGTGGGGTCGTTTGCCGAGGGATTGCATGGAATAATTCGCTCTGACAAACAGCCAGAACTCGGCAGAACTGAGGTACGTCTTTATCACGTTAATGGGCGACACAGTGGCACAGTGGTTAGCGCTGCTGCCTCACAGTGCCAGGGACCTGAGTTCGATTCCCACCCTCGGGTCACTGACTGTGTGGAGTCTGCACGTTCTCCCCGTGTCTGCATGAGTTTCCTCCCACAGTCCAAAGATGTGCAGGTTAGGTGGATTGGCTGTGCTAAATTCCCCCTTAATATCAGAGGGACTAGCTAGGGTGAATGCATGGGGTTATGGGGATAGAGTCTGGGTGAGATTGTGGTCGGTGCAGACTCAATGGGCCGAATAGCCTCCTTCTGCATTATAGCATTTCTATTTAAGCTGTTCCTGATCAACCTTTGTTCCCCCAGCCAAGCACCATCCGCCATATTGTTTTTTTCTACAAGATTTCCATTGGCTGAAAGATTTACTGAAAGGGAGAACAGCTAAAGACCCTTTACGCAGTGAGGGATGGGGAATGGATGCTGGACAAGGTGAGGAGGCGATGGCCTAGTGGTATTATAGCCAGACTATTAATCTAGAAACTCAGCTAACGTCCTGGGGACCTGGGTTCGAATCCCAACACAGCAGATAGTGGAATTTGAATTCAATTAAAATAAAATCTGGAATTAAGAATCTACTGATGACCATGGAACCATTGTTGGAAAAACCCATCTGGTTCACTAATATCCCTTTAGGGAAGGAAATCTGCTGTCCTTACCCGGTCTGGCAGACATGTGACTCCAGAGCCACAGCAATGTGTTTGATTCTCAACTGCCCTCCAAGGGCAACTAGGGATGGGTAATAAATGCTGGCCCAGCCAGCGACACCCATGTCCCACGAATAACTTCTTTAAAACTGCACTGTGAGCAACCCTTACCCCCAGGTGGAATCCTCACTGTCACATTCCAAACACTGACAATTGTCACTTCGTCATTGGAGGATTTTTAAAAATTTGTTCCGTGTTTGTGAGGGTCACTGGTTGGGCCCTGCATTTATTGCCCTCCCTAATTGCCCCTTGAGAAGTTGGTGGGTGAGCCTCCATCTTGAACGGTCCGCAGTCCAGGTGGTGTAGGTACACCCACAGCGCTGTTAGGGAGGGAGCTCCAGGATTTGACCCTGGTGTCTCCTGCACCAGCGACCGAAACCTTCTCATGGATGCCACACACGGTTCTGTCTCTTTGAGTCACCAAATTCCAAGGAGGGGGGGAGGGCAGAATGGTGGAAGGAGGCTCACTGAGGTGGTAAACACTGACACGGGCTCGCTGCACCTATTTCTGTTGCGTGCCCTCATGGTGGACAATTACCTTCAGCCAAAACGCTCCCGGATCTTCAAATTGGGGTTCAGAGGTAGAATTCTCGCCTGCCATGCGGAAGGCTTGGAATCGATACCTGGCCCATGTAAAACCAGTCTTTAGGGGGTGCCACAGTGATTAGCGCTGCTGTCTCACAGTGCCAGGGACCCAGGTTCAATGCCCAGCACGGGTCACTGTCTGTGTGGAGTCTGCACATTCTTAGAGTCATACGATTCTCATCCCCTTTCTCCTGCCTGATCCCCTTATTGATCAAGAACCTATCTATCTTTGTCTCAAAGACATTCAATGAGCTGGCCTCCTCTGTGGCAAGGAGTTCCACAGATTCATAGAAACCCTACAGTGCAGAAAGAAGACATTCGGCCCATCTCTGCACTGACCACAATCCCACCCAGGCCCTATTCCCATGCATTTTCACTAGCTAGTCCCCCTGATGCTAAGGGGCAATTTAGCATAGCCAATCCACCTCATTTACAAATCTTTGGACACTAATGGGCAATTTAGCATGGCAAATCCACCTAACCTGCATATCTTTGGACACTAAGGGACAATTTAGCATGGCCAATCCACCTAACTTGCACATCTTTGGACACTAAGAGATAATTTAGCATGGCCAATCCATCTAATTCGCACATCTTTGGACATTGAGGGGCAATTTGTTTTCCCCCGTGTCTGCATGGGTTTCCTCCGGGTGCTCCAGTTTCCTCCCAAGTCCAAAGATGTGCTGGTTAGGTGCTAAATTCTTCCTCGGTGTACCCAAACAGGTGCTGGAGTGTGGCAACAAGGGGGATTTTCACAGCAACTTTGTTGCAGTGTTAATGCAAGCCTATTGGTGACACGAATAAATTAAACTTTTCTTTCTTTTTGGGAAGGTAAGATCGGCTCACAGTCAGGGTCATTTCCGCTGCTGCTTCTGCAGCAAGGTCTTCCCTCTACACCGGATGCTGACCCGCCATCTCAAATGTCACAGCACCTTGAAGAAATATATCTGCAAGTTCTGCGCTAAAGGCTTCAATGACACCTTTGACCTGAAGAGGCACATGCGAACGCACACAGGTATGGGGGGGGGTCGGAGAGTGTGGGGATGGGGGGATTAGGGTTAGGTTTTTGGGGTCGGGCAGAGAGAGGACATGTCCCCTTTGCTGTGTGCCCTGCAGCTTTTCTTTCGGCCCACGTCCAGCCCTTGTTCCCCCCGCTGTGATGCCTTGCCCTTATCTTGTTGTCTTCTTGTCTCCTGGCCCTTTCCTTCTCATTTGTTATACTATTCGTGTCAGCTTTTGTTAGGGTTAGGGTTAAAAATAGACGTCACTAATCGAAGTCTTGTCCAAAAGATGGCACCTCTGATTATGCTGTGTGCCCTCAGTGCCACCTTGGCTTGCCAGCCTAGGCTTGGCATTTGGGTTTGCAGGCTTGAACTCACAGCTGTTGCATCCGTGTCAGAATGTTGAGGAGACTGAAAATGAGCGCTAAGTCCAATCGAAACATTTAGGACAGGCGATGGCCTAGTGGTATTATCGCTAGACTATTAACCAAAAACTCAGTTAATGTTCTGGGGGACCCGGGTTCAAATCCCACCACGGCAGATGGTGGAATTTGAATTCAATAAAAAAAAAATCTGGAATTAAGAATCTACTGATGACCATGAAAGCATTGTCGGACAAACCCATCTGGTTCACTAATGTTCCTTTAGGGAAGGAAATCTGTCATCCTTACCCGGTCTGGCCTACATGTGACTCCACAGCATGATGGCACAGTGGTTACCACTGCTGCCTCACAGCGCCAGGGACCCAGGTTCAATTCACGACTTGGGTGACTGTCTGTCTGGAGTCTGCACGCTCTCCCCGCGTCTGTGTGGGTTTCCTCTGGATGCTCCGATTTCCTCCCACAGTCTGAAAAACGTGTTGGTTGGGTGCACTGGCCTTGCTAAATTCTCCCTCAGTGCCCGAACAAGTACAAAAAGACACCACACGAGAAAGAGCTTGCATTTATATAGCATCTTTCACAACCTCTCTTACGTCCCAAGGTGATTTTTTAAAATTCATTTGTAGGACACGGGCGTCGCTGGCTGGGCCAGCATTTATTGCCCATCCCTAGTTGCCCTTGGAGGCCACTTGAGAGTCAACCACATTGCTGTGGCTCTTTAAAGCTTTTTCTTTAAAGTTTATTTATTAGCGTCAAGTAGACTTGACAAGTAGACTTACATTAACACCGCAATAAACTTACTGTGAAAATCCCCTAATGGCTACACTGGGGGAGGTGATGGCTAAGTGGTATTATCGTTAGACTATTAATCTAGAAAACTCAGCTAATGTTCTGTGGGACCTGGGTTCGAATCACGGCACTGCAGGTGGTGGAATTTGAATTCAATAAAAAAAATCTGGACTTAAGAATCTACTGATGACCATGAAACCGTTGGAAAAATCCAAATGGTTCCTTTAGGGAAGGAAATCTGCTGTCCTTACCCGGTCTGGCCTACATGTGACCCCAGAGCCACAGCAATGTGGTTCACTCTTAACTGCCCTCCAAGGGCAACTAGGGATGGCAATAAATGCTGGCCCAGCCAGCGATGCCAATGTTCCACAAATGAATTAAAAAAAACTCCAGCATCTGTTCGGGCACTGAGGGAGAATTTAGCACAATGCACCTAACCAGCATGTCTTTCAGACTGTGGGAGGAAACCAGAGCACCCGGAGGAATCCCAGGCAGACGTGGGGAAAGCGTGCAGACTCCACACAGACAGTGACCCAAGCCAGGAATTGAACCTGGGTCCCTGGCGCTATGAGGCAGCAGTGGTAACCATTGTACCATTGTGCTCTGGAGTCACATATAGGCCAGACCAGGTATGGATGGCAGATTTCCTTCCCTAAAGGGACATTAGTGAACCAGATGGGTTTTTCCGACAATGGGTCATCAGTAGATTCTTAATTCCAGATTTTTTTTTATTGAATTCAAATTCCACCATCTTCTGCGGCAGAATTCGAACCCGGGTCCCCCAGAACATTTCAACTCTGGCAGAAAAGACTTGTTACCCACCCCCTCCCCGACTATCCCTTACCTCTGTTTTAAGCAGGCATTCGTCCCTACAAGTGTGGCCAATGCGAGAAGGCGTTCACACAGCGATGCTCCTTGGAGTCGCATCTGAAGAAGATTCACAGCGTGCATCAGAACTACGCGTACAGGGAACGGCGCTCCAAGATTTATGTCTGCGAGGACTGTGGCTTCACATCCAGTCAGGGAGACGCATACTTCCTCCACATCAGGGACCATCATCCCACCAGCCCATTGCTACGCAAGTATCTACGGAAACAAAGCAAACCATTCCAGCACAGGTTAAGCACCCTGCTCTTTTCGTCCTTTGCCCAGCCAAGCTTGTAATGTTTATTTATTAGTGTCGCAAGTAGGCTTACATTAACACTGCAGTGAAGTTACTGTGAAAATCCCCTAGTCACCACACTCAGGCGCCTGTTCGGTTGCATTGAGGGAGAATTTAGCATGGCCAATGCACCTAACCAGCACATCTTTCGGATTGTGGGAGGAAACCAGAGCACCCAGAGGAAACCCACCCAGGCACGGGGAGAACATGCAAACTCCACACAGACAGTGACCCAAGCCGGGAATCGAACTTTCTTGATGCTCTGGTTACTTCCCACAGTTCAAAGATGTGCAGGTTAAGTGCATTGGCCATGCTAAATTGCCCCTTAGTGTCCAAAGATGTGCCGGTTACATGGATTGGCCATGCTAAATTGCCCCTTAGTATCCAAAGATGTGCAGGTTAGGTGGATTGCCATGCTAAATTGCCCCTTAGTGTCCAAAGATGTGCAGGCTAGGTGGATTGGCAATGCTAAATTATCCCTGGCACTGTGAGGCAGCAGTGCCACCCTAACTAGCTAACTCAGAAAGAATGTGCATTTATATAGCACCTTTTACACCCCGAGTCCTTATGGGCTTTATAACCCAAGAAATACTTTTAAAGCAAGGCTGTTGTAATGCAAGAACCATAGGACCAAGGGCAGGAAAATAGGATTGGCATGCCTTTAGTGGTGAGTTATTGTCAATGCAGACTCGATGGGCCAAAGGGCCTTCTCTATGCTGTATTACTCTATGGAAACCATATTGCACTCAGCAAGGTATCACAACTACAGGCAACATGATGGCATAGTGTTTAGCACTGCTGCCTCACAGCACGAGGGATCCGGGTTCGATTCCTTGCTCAGTTCACTGTCTGTGTGGGAGTTTGCACGTCCTCCTCGTGTCTGTGTGGGTTTCCTGCAGCTGCTCCATGTTTCCCCCCACTCTCCAAAGATGTGCATGTTAGGTGGATTGGCCAGGGCAAATTGCCCCTTGGTGTCCCGAGCTCTTTAGATTAGGGGGATTAGCAGGCAAATACATGGGGTGGTGGGAATTGGGCCTGGGTGAGATGCTCTATTGAAGAGTTGGTACAGATTCAATGGGCTGCACGGCCTCCTTCTGCACTGAACCAACAATGTCATATATGATCAGATAAGAGGGAGAAGATGGTGGTAACGTTACTGGACTAGGGATCCAGGATAAAGCTCTGGAAGGGGAAGAGGGGTGGGGGTGGGGGAGGGGGTGGGAGGGAGATGACACATGTTCAAATCCCACCAAGGCATTATCTGAATGGTGAGGGACTTTGGGGTGCTCCGGTGCAGAGGGATCTGGGTGTCCTTGTTCATAAGTCACAGAAAACTAGCATGTAGTTACAGCCGGTAATAAAGACAGCAAATGGAATGTTGGCATTTATAGCTAAAGGAATAGAATATAAAGGTAAGGAAGTATTGTTGCAATTATACAAGGCATTGGTGGGGCCACACCTGGAGTATTGTGCACAGTTTTGGTCCCCTTGTTTGAGGAAAGATGTAGTGGCATTGGAAGCAGTTCACAGGAGGTTCACTAGGTTGATTCCAGAGATGAGGGGTTTGTCGTATGAAGAGATATTGAACAGTTTAGGCCTATACTCTCTGGAATTGAGAAGAATGAGGGGAGATCAAATCGAGGTATACAAGATGATAAAAGGTATGGATAAACTCGACTTGGAGTGGATGCTTCCTCTTGTGGGGCATTCTAGGAAGAGAGGTCTTAGGGGTAGCAAATTTAAAACAGAGCTGGAGGAGAAACTACTCCCAAAGGGTTGTGAATATGTGGAATTCACTACCCCAAAGTGTGGCTGATGCTGGGATGCTGAGTAAATTTAAGGAGGAGTTAGACAGATTTTTAATTGGTAATGGGTTGAAGGGTTATTCTGAGAAGACAGGAAAATGGGGATGAGGAGCATATCAGCCATGATCCAATGGCCTAATTCTGCTCCCATATCTTATGAACTTATAAACCATTGTCGGAAAAAAACCCATCTGTCATTGCTACCAAAATAACCTGAGACATGCGCTCAGAGGGAAGATGGTGGCACAGTGGTATTATCATTGAATTAGCAATCCAGAAACTCAGGGATAATGCTCTGGGAACCCAGGTTCGAATCCCGCCACGGCAGATGGTGCAATTTGTATTCAAGAAAAAGTATCTGGAATTAAGAATCTACTGATGACCATGAAACCATTGTCAGAAAAACCCATGTGTCACTAATGCTCTTTAGGGAAGGAAATCTGCCGTCCTTACCCGGTCTGGCCTACATGCGGCTCCAGAGCCATAGCAATGTGGTTGATTCTTAGCTGCCCCTCTGAAATGGCTGAGCGAGACACTCAGTTCAACGGGCAATTAGGGATGGGCAACAAATTGTGGCTCAGCCAGAAACGCCAACGTCCCATAAATGAATTCAGAGAATAGGTAAACCAAGTAAAAAGGGCATCAGGAAGGGGGATTTTGTGGTATTTCTTTATTGTCTTCATAGTCTCAGAGATAAGCAATAGCCTCATCAGTGGCAAGATGGGAGTTCTTCAAGTCCACCTACAAGTCAACCGACACTCCTTGACAACATGAGCCATTGTTCTGACTGTAGAACAGAGTCGTCTTTGCAACCCCACTGACGTCAGGTGGCTGCACAGAGGCTTTGTCCAGTCCGCAAATGCTTTAAAATAGCCCACTGTCTCTGTGAACAGAGCCACGTAGGAGTGTGGGTCTGTGGTGAGTGCGGTTGATGTCGGCTGTTTTCTCCCGTCAACCCTCCTGCCTTGCAGACTCAGTTGTTACTCCTCGAGGCGCGGTGATTGGACCATATATGGGCAGCGTGAGGGCGTCTGTATGGGCGTTGGAAGAGGTCTTTGAATAAGCATGGGTTGGGGTTGAGCTTGCCTGTTGCAGTCACGTTCCTGATGCATGCGTGCAGGGGTAATCACAGAATCCCTATACTTCAGAACAGGGCATTCGGCCCATTGAATCGGTACCATCTCAGAGTTACTTACCCAGGCAATCTCCCCCATCCTATCCCTGCAGCCCCACACATTTAGCATGGCCAATCCACATCTTCGTACACTGATGGATAATTTAGAATGGCCAATCCAGCTACCCTACACGTCTTGGGGCACTGCCAATCCACCTAACCTACACACCTTTGGGCACCAAGGGGAAATTTAGCATGGCCAATCTGCCCATGTTTGGACACCAAGCAGCAACTTAGCACAGCCAATCCATGCAACTGCACATCTTTGGGCACTAAGGACAATTTATCATGGCCAACTTACCCAACCAACACATCTTAAAGTTTATTAGTCACAAATAAGGCTTACATTAACACTGCAATGAATTTACTGTAAAAATCCATGTGGGGGGAAACTGGGACATCCGGAGGAAACCCATACCGTCCACACAGGCCCAGGGAGAACATGCAAACACAGTCACCCAAGGCTGGAATTGAACCCAGGTCCCTGGCACTGTGAGGTAGCAGTGCTTCCATGCCCACCATTCTATGCATTTACCCCTGCCACTCAGTGGCAATTTAGCATAGCCAATTTACCTAATCCGAACATAAGAAATAGGAGGAGTAGGCCATCTAGCCCTTCGAGCCTGCCCCGCCATTCAATAAGATCATGGCTGATCTGTTGTGGCTCAGTTCCACATTCCCGCTCTCTCCCCATAACCCTTAATCCCCTCTCTTATCAAAAACCCATCAACCCGCGTCTTAAAAACATTTAGCGAGGCAGCCTCCACCACTTCAACGGGCAGAGAATTCCAGAGATTCACCACCCTTTGAGTGAAGAAGTTCCTCCTCAACTCCGTTCTAAACCACCCCCCCCTTTATCTTGAGGCTGAGCCCCCTAGTCCTACTGACCTTTCTGAGCAGGAAAAGTCTCTCCACCTCTATCCTATCCATCCCATTCATCATCTTATACGTCTCAATGAGATCTCCCCTCATTCTTCTAAACTTTAATGAGTATAAGCCTAGTTTATTCAGCCTCTCCTCATAGCTCAACCCCCTCAACTCCAGTATCAGCCTAGTAAACCTCCTCTGCACTCCCTCCAAGGCCAAAATATCCTTGCGTAAGTGCGGCGCCCAAAACTGCACACAGTACTCCAGCTGCGGCCTCACCAATGCCCTATACAGCCGCAGCAAGACCTCCCTACTTTTATATTCAATCTCCCTCTATGAAGGCCAGCATCCCATTTGCCTTCCTGACCACCTGCTGCACCTGCAGGCTGGGTTTTTGCGACTCATGCACAAGGACCCTGAGGTCCCTCTGCACCGTCGCCTGCTGCAGTTTTTCGCCATGTAAGTAATAGTCCTTCCTACCATTATTCCCACCAAAGTGGACCACCTCGCACTTGCCAACATTAAATTCCATTTGCCAATTCCTGGCCCATTCGCCCAGCCTATCTAGATCCTTCTGCAGACTCTCCACACCCTCCGCGCAATTTGCCGTTCCACCAATCTTGGTGTCATCAGCAAATTTCGACACAATACACTCGGTTCCCTCCTCCAGATCATCTATATAAATGCTAAATAGCTGAGGCCCCAGCACCGACCCCTGGGGCACCCCACTAGTCACCAACCACCAATCCGAATAGCACCCATTAACCCCCACTCCGAATAGCACCCATTAACCCCCACACTCTGCCTCCTATTTGACAACCAATCCTCTATCCACACTAACACCCTACCCCCAAACCAATGCCCCCTTACCTTCTGCAATAACCTCTTGTGAGGTACCTTGTCAAACGCCTTCTGAAAATCAAGAAACACCACATCCACCGGCTCTCCTCTATCCACCGCCCTAGACACATCCTCATAGAACTCCAATAAATTTGTCAGACGCGACTTCCCCTTAACAAAACCGTGCTGCGTCTGCTCTATCATCTGTGGAGCGTGGGAGGAAACCCATGAAGACATGGGGAGAACGTGCAGACTCCATACAGTGACCCAACCCAGGAATTGAACCTGAGTCCCGGGCGCTGTGAGACAGCAGTGCTAACCACTACGCCACCATGGCATTGAGTATGTGAATGGCGAGAGCAGAGATCCTCAAGGTCCTGGCCTGTGATACCAGCCAATTCACTGAGGAGCAGAAACTAGGCGCAGGGGTAGGTCATTTGAACTTGCTCCACCATTCGACATTAGCATGGCTGACTCTCTCTCTGTCCATACTCCCTCACACTTTGAGAGTCTGGGAATCTATTTAATTTTTAATTATATTCAGGGGCTTTGGAGGTGGAGAATTCCACAGGTTTACCACCCTCGGAGAGAAGCAGCTTCATAGAATCCCTACACTGCAGAAAGGTCGTCATTCAGCCCATCGCATCTGCACCCACAACAATCCCATTCAGGTTCTTGCCGCATAACCCCACATATCTATCCTGCTAATTTCCCTGACAGTAAGCGACAATTTAGCCTGGCCAATCCACCTAACCTGCACATCTCTAGGCACTAAGGGATAATTTAGCGTGGTCAATTCACCTAATCTGTACATCACTGTGTGAAGTTTGCACATTCTTCCTGAGTCTGCATGGGTTACCTCCAGGTGCTCTGGTTTCTTCTCTCGGTCCAAAGATGTGCAGGTTAGGTTGATTGGCTATGTTAAATTGCCCCTTAGTGTCCCAGAAGGCATAGGCTAGAGGGAATAGCAGGGTAGATGTGTGCCATTCTGGGGGTGGGGACTGGGTGGATTGTTGTTGGTGCAGACTCGATAGGCCAAATGGCCTCCTTCTGCAGTGATGGGTTTCTATGATTCTATCTCTGGCCTCAGGGAACTAAGGGATAATTTAGCATGGCCAATTCACCTAACCTGCATATCTTTGGAGAGTGGGAGGAAATCCACACAAGCATGAGAAGAACATGCTAACTCCACACAGATATGCCCAAGTTGAACCTTGGTCCCTGGCGCTCTGAGGCAGCAGTTCTGACCACCATGCTGTTCTACCTCAGCCCTAAATGGCCTACCCTGTACCCTGAGACCCCTAGGTTCTAGATACCTCTCTCCCACCCCAGCCAGAGGAAACATTATCCCTGCATCCGGTCTGTCCATGTTCTTGTGGGTTCTTAATGTTTCCCGTCATGGTGAAAAATCATTGAAATCAATGCACAGAACATTGTTTGAAAAAATATTTTTATTCATATATTTACAAAATTGGCAAAAGACCCGTACAAACATGGCTTAAAAAAACCATTACTACCACACTGTTTGATCTCTTTGTCTCAATCTGTAATTATCCCTGAACTGACATATCCACCCCACCCAGTGTAAGGGATCCGACAGCCCCATAGCAAAACCTCACTGCGTGTCCCGCTCACTCAGTCCAACGATGGCCGCAGTGTGGCGCTGTGCATACGTAGTACAGCCTCATAGCGTCCTGCAGCAAGGAGGAAGAAGGCTCTGTTCAATGAATGCTTCAAATTGGCAAGCCTTTTGTCACCAACAATGAATCACAAAACACCACTGGGCTCACGCACAGAAAGCACATTTTCCAGGCCCCCTTTTAAAGCCACAATTGTGAAAGCTGATTTGAAAATCCCCACAGTACACAAAATGAGGTCAGACAGTCCTGATCAAGGCATGTGCTCACAAGCAGTTGAAAACAGTCTGCTTTTTTGGAGAGAAACTTCCTGCTTTCAAGGTTTGAAGCTTTGAAGTTTATCTGTGTCACAAGCAGGCTTACATTAATGCTGCAAAAATCCCCTAGTTGCCACACTCCAGCACCTGCTTTGAGTACACTGAGGGAGAATTTAGCACTGAACGGCACGTCTTTTGGACCGCGGGACAAAACTGGAGCATCTGCAAGAAACCCACACAGACACAGGGAGAATATGCAGACTCCACAGAGACAGTGACCTGAGGCCAGAAATTGAACCTGGGTCCCTGGCGCTGTGAAGCAGCAGTGCTAACCACTGTGCCATCGTGCTTTTTGATACTGGGAGACACAAATTTTATACACAATATACTTTATACAACTAACTGTGAAAAACTTTTACTGCATCCCCACAACGTTTAGGTTTTTTTGCAGAGCGAGATCCAAGTTAGCCTCGGAAAACTCATTTTTGAACAGTTAAATGGATAGAGTGTAGCCTAATGCACCGTGGTGCCAGATTCCCATAACATTGTAATCCAGGGTCAAACTTGAGCTTTTCATCACCCGGGCTACTTTTCATAGTCTCACAGATTACACACAGCAAAAAAAAAACACACGCCCAGAGTAATAAGTGCTTACTCATTCTCCTATTCTCTCTGGCTACACATTCTGACTCAAGAGAGAGGCATAAGAACAGGAGAAAAGTGACAGCTACGTGCACTTTGTGGGCTAGGCAGCCCAGGGTTTCAGCGGTGGTTACAATGGCTGTTGGGGTTACAATGGCAGGTGGTTGGATAGGGGTGTTGGCAGGAATGCAATGACAAGTCACTCGTACAAAAAGATATCGTCAGCAAACAGTGCCAACACTCACTTTCAAACTTTAACATGTCCTCCTCTCCCAACTTAAAATGGAAAAAAATTGCAGTTCAGCTTTCTTTACAGAAGGACAAATGCTGACAACAAAATAATGTATCTGTTTTGTGGCCTCTAACAAGGAGACAACAGCGTACTGGTATTACTTAAGTTTTAAAGTTTATTTATCAGTGTCACAAGTTGGCTTACATTAACACTGCAATGAAGTTAATGTGAAAATTCTCTAGTCGCCATACTCCAGCGCCTGTTCGGGTACACTGAGGGAGAATTTAGTACCTAGCCAGCACATCTTTCAGACTGTGGGAGGAAACTGGAGCACCCGGACAAAATCCACGCAGACAGGGGGAGAGCGTGCAGACTCCGCACAGAATGACCCAAGCTGGGAATCAAACCCAAGTATCTGGCACTGTCGGGCAGCAGAGTGAACCACTGTAGCTGCCCACCATACAATCTCCACAGTGCAGCAGGCCATTTAGTCCATCGAGTCTGCATCAAATCTCAGACAGAGTATCTTATCCAGTACCTCTCCCCCATCCTGAGCCTGTAACCCTATACATTTACCATGGCCAAACCAGCTGACCCACACATCTTTGGACTGTGGGAGGAAACCGGAGCACCCAGAGGACACCCATGCAGACATGGGGAGAATGTTCAAACTCTACACAGACACAGATCTGGGAGTACAGGTCCACAGATCCTTAAAAATAGCAGCACATGTGGAAAAGGAGATGAAGAAAGCATATGGCATGCTTGCCTTCATTGGATGGGGTAAAGTATAAAAGTTTGCAAATTATGTTAGTTAA
Organism: Carcharhinus amblyrhynchos; assembly: GCF_965287045.1. Taxonomy (NCBI): domain Eukaryota; kingdom Metazoa; phylum Chordata; class Chondrichthyes; order Carcharhiniformes; family Carcharhinidae; genus Carcharhinus; species Carcharhinus amblyrhynchos. The sequence goes on from NW_027649778.1 coordinate 8,614,424, forward strand.
ATAAAACGTTTGTTAGGCCACATTTGGAATACTGTGTCCAATTTTGGTCACCACACTACCAGAAGGATGTGGAGTCTTTGAAGAGAATACAGAAAAGGTTTACCAGGATGTTGCCTGGTATGGAGGGTATTAGCTATGAGGAGAGATTGAATAAACTGGGGTTGTTCTCCCTGGAAAGACAGAGGCTGAGGGGCAACCTGATAGAAGTTTATAAAATTATGAGGGGTATGGATAGGATAAACAGTTGTAAACTTTTTCCTAGGGCAGAAATGACAATTACAAGGGGTCACAAGTTCAAGGTAAGGGGGGAAACGTTCAGTGGAGATGCGCAGGGGGAAGTTCTTTTTAAACAGAGGGTGGTGGGGACCTAGAATGCACTGCCAAGTGAGGTGGTTGAAGCAGATGTTAGCCACATTTAAGACTTACCTGGATAGGCACACAAACAGACAGGGAATAGAGGGACACAGGCAGTTGGTCTGGATAAGACAACATGATCGGCGCAGGCTTGGAGGGCCAAAGGGCCTGTGCCCATGCTGTACTGTTCTTTGACAGTCACCTGGAGCTGAAATTCAACCTGGGCCCCTCACATTGTGAGGCAGCAGTGCTAAACACCGCGCTGCCTCCACTAACATCAGACTAGAAATCCTGAGACCCAAGGTAATCTCTGGGGCCTGGGTTCAAATCCCACCATGGCAGACGGTTAAATCAATAGAAATCTGGAATTAAAAGTTTAAATGATGGCCACGAAACCATTGTCAATTGTCATAAAGACCTGTCTGGCTCACTGGTGTCGCTTTAGGGAAGAAGTCTGGCCTACATGTGACTCCAGAGCCACAAAAAGTGGTTAACACTCAACCATCCTCACAGATGAGCAATAAATGCTGGGTCAGCCAGTGACGTCCAATCCCATTAATGAATAAAAACAAATTCCATCTAACATATATTTGTTGGCATAAATGGTTTGAATATATACTTTTAACATTCTGCAAAGGGTTCCAAAACTGTACCTCAGCTCTCGCACTGTGTGACTGGAAAAAGACAGCTTCCTTGTGTCCACACCTGGAACAATATTTAAAAACAACTGTGTGACGTTAGTGTACCTTTGATAGGTTTTTAAAAAAAAATTCATACCCTCAGCCTTAGGTGAGGTCATTGTCGGGAGGAAGCAAAACTGTGGGCAGGTCAGGAGTCAGAGATTTTACAGCTTTTAATTTTGTTTTGGTTGCAGTGTTAGAGGCAGTCTTTGAAGCAAGCTGGAAAGGAAGTCTCTTTCTCTCTCTCTCTCTTTTGCTTTGAAAGTTTTACCAGTTAACTGAAAGAAAGGCTGGTTGCCAGGCTGCAGTAAACACTCCGTGCTATGGGGTTTTCGGGAGCTGATCTGATGACAAGCTGCTCTGAGTTTTCAAGATCATTTGAAATCAGCATTCAACCCAAGGAACTGGATTCCAGTATCATGTGAGCTTTAGCCTGTGCAGTGATAGATCTGTTCAAAGGGTTTTGGTCACTGGATACTGGTTTGGATTGGAACATCTGATATATATTGGTTAAGGGTTAAACATTATTGTAGTTGTTTTGCTTTTGCTTGTAATTGATAAAGGTTACTGCCAATTTTCGCTCTGTGTATGTTAACTATATTCTTAAATAAACTTTGTTTGATAAAAGTTCCATAGTGGTGCTTTTGAATCACACCTGAAGTGGAATGTTTCATGCTTATCATAACCAAATTCAAGAGGCAAAACCTATGCTTCGTAAAACAGTTTGGAGCTTCTGACCTGAACTGTATATAACAGCTGCAGCAGGTTATAGGGAGACACAGACTAGTGAAACAAGCAGACAAAATGCAATCCATGATAACATGATGTGAAACATTTAGCTTGAAAGAATTAGTTGATATACGCTGAATGGTACAGTGCGAGGGGGGTGCAGGAACAGAGACACTGCCTACAAATATCTGAAGGCAGCTCGATCAATTCATGGAATCCACAGTGCAGGAGGATATCATATTGCCCATCGAGTCTGCACCAATCACAATCCCACTCAGGCCCCATCCCCTTTGCTCTATGTAGCCATCCTGCTAGTCCCCCTACACTAAGGGGCAATCCAGCATGGCTAACCCGTGCATCTTTGGAGTGTGGGAGGAAACCACAGCACCCGGAGGAAACCCACACAGACAGGGGAGAACGTGCAGACTCCACACAGACAGTGACCCAAGCCAGGAATCGAACCCGGCTGGGCTAACCAGCGTGCCATCGCGCTGCCCTAGAGAAGAACAGGGCTGTTAAAACAGTGCTGCAACGCTACTTACTTTGGGCATGGGTGGTCTTCTGTTCGAGGCAGTGTTGGATCCTGTGCCACATCAGCTATGATTTGGGTCAATTCACTGTTAAAGAGGGAAAAAAAAAATCACCTTTGTGAATACAATGTGGATGCATGGACAAAACAGTGCAATAACTCTTGCTGCAAAGTGCAACCACACAAAGCCTAGGACCAGATATCTGACATACCTGAGCACAAATTCAAAATCAAGGGACACATAACCTGTCGAGTCAGAATTAAGTCAGTTTTATAACACTTGTTTTTTTTTAAAAAATAGGACATGGGTGTCTCTGGCGGGGCCAACATTTATTGCCCATTCCTAAATGCCCCTGAGAGGGCATTTAAGAGTCAACCACATTGGTCAGATGTGGGCCAGGCCAGGACGGCAGACTTCCCTCCCTAAAGGGCATCAAGTGAACCAGGTGGGTTTTTCCGACAATCGACAATGGTTTCATGGTTATCGGTATAATCCTAATTCCAGATTTTTTTAAAGTTGAATTCAAATTCCACCATTTGCCAGGATGGGACTTGAACGAGTCCCCCTGGCATTACCCTGGGTCTCTGCATTACTAATCCAACGACAATACCACTCCGCCACCAACTTTCCTGAGCGCATGTCCCAGATATTGTGGTATTAATGACAGCAAGAAAGTCAGTAATCTGTCCCTTCTGCACTGCAAGCAGCACTGACTTGTACATGAATAGAGTAACGCAGAAGCTTCTGTCAGTGATGTCTCCTCCAGAGGATGCACTGTCGAAGCTCTCCCAGGCTGCAACCATTGAACTGCTGAGAACTTTCACTCCTGCGCTCTCGCCCTCATTATTACACACTCTGAGAACATTGCAGCATGAGGTTTAACTGGGATAAATAAATTTACTGAGCTTCAATCACTGATGTGGAGATGCTGGCATTGGAATGGGGTGGGCATAGTAAGAAGTCTCATAACACCAGGTTAAAGTCCAACAGGTTTATTTGGAATCATTAGCTTTTGGAGCGCTGCTTCTTCACCTGATGAAGGAGCGGCACTCCAAAACCTCGTGATTCCAAATAAACCTGTCGCACTTTAATTCAGTGTTGTGGGACTTTTTACTGTTTCAATTGCTAAGCACCCGCGCTGGCCCTGAGAAGCTAGTTTTATATTTGCAGAATATATTTGCACGTATTGAAAAATTTTGCTTTTAATTTGGTTTGTATTTTAGCATTCACCTCAATCCAATCAAACTAAATTAGACTGCAATCTGAATTGTTTCATAAGTGAAGAGATTTACTGCTGCCAATCTCCCGCTTTATGCTCTGTGAGAACACTTCAACACGACTGGCGACTTAGTCTGCTTCATGGAAGCTCCACAGTGCAGAAAGAGGCTATTCGGCCCATCGAGCCTGCACCAACAACAATCCCATCCAGGCCTCATCCTCGTGACCCCACAAATTTACCTTGCTAATCTTCCTGACACTTTAGCATGGTCAATCTAGCATATCTTTGGACACTAAGGGGCAATTTAGCATGGCTAATCCACCTAACTGTACATCTTTGTATTGTGGGAGGAAACTAGAGCACCTGGAGGAAACACATGGAGGCATCGAGAGAACACGCAAACTCTGTAGACAGTCAGCCACGGCTGGAATTGAACCCAGGTCCCTGGCATGTGAGGGAGCAGTACTAACCACTGTGCTGCCCTGACAGGGGGCTGGGTGTTTGAAAATCCCCTTGACTTGGGGCCGGCAATTAGGAAAACAGCGTCTCAGAGATTGGTGGGAGGCGACGTGGAGGAGTTTCCTTCGAGGGCAGCAGCAAGCACCATTTCTTCACTGCAGACCGCAAAATACAATGCAATGTCTCATAGCTCACTGAGGTCCCCTCATGACAAAGACACAGCATTGCAATATTTTACCAAATGGTCTCTGCAAAAGTAGAGTGTAGATCATGTACATTTTAAAGTGTATTCATGGGATGTGGACATCGCTGGCCAGAGCAGCATTTATTTCCCATCCCTAGTTGCCCCTTAAGGCAGTAGTGGACTTATAACAAACATAAATTCATTGATAGCCTGATCAGGCACGATGGCACAGTGGTTAGCACTGCTGCCTCACAGCACCAGGAACCCGATTTCAATTTCCAGCTTGGGTCACTGTGCGGAGTCTGCACGTTCTCCCCATGTTTGTGTGGGTTTCCTCCTACAGTCCAAAGGCGTAGAGGTTAGGTGGGTAGGCCATGCTAAATTGACCCTTAGGGTATAGGTTAGGTGGATTAGCAGGATTGGGGGAAGATGGGGGCGGGGGTGTGTGTGTGTGTGTGTGTGTGTGTGTGTGTGAGAGAGAGAGAGAGAGAATAGTGATGCTCTGTTGGAAAGTCGGTCTCGATGTTAACAGGCTGAATGGTCTCCTCCTTCACTTTTAATCTTTTTACCTCCATTTCCCCTCAAGGTGGAGTTCCCAGGTATGGAGTTCTTTGTAATTTTTAAAAATTCAGTTTACGGGATATGGGTGTCACTGGCCGTGTCAGCATATCACCAAAATGGCCTTTTCACACGTGCAAGCACGGTGACAGTGGTTAGCACTGCTGTTTCACAGCTCTAGGGACCTGGGTTCAATTCCCTGCTCGGGTCACTGTCTGTGTGGAGTCTGCACATTCTCGTGTCTGCATGAATTTCCTCCGGGTGCTCCAGTTTCCTCCCACACTCCAAAGATGTGCGGGTTAGGTTGATTGGCCATGCTAAAATTTCCCCTTAGTATCCTGAGATGTGTAGGTTAGAGGGATTAGTGGGTAAATATATACGGATATGGGGGTAGGGCCTGGGTGGGATTGTAGTCGGTGCAGGCTCGATAGACCCAATAGCATCTTTCTGACAGGAGGGTTTCTATGATTCTATGATGATTCTAAGCATTGAGCGTACAATTGTGTGTCATGTACATGTAACAAATGGGGGCAGGTGCAGGCCATTTAGCCCATCGCACCTGCTCCATCACTGATCCATCTTGGGCTTCAACTCCACTTTCCTGTCTCACTATCCCATAATTCCCAGAAACCAAAAAGCTGTCGATGTCAGTCAAGAATATATTCAGGGATGGAGCGTCCACAACCTCTGAGTGAGAGAATTCCAAAGATGCAACACCCTACGAGTGAAGACATTGCTCCTCGTCTCACACATAAATGACTGGCCCCTTATTCTGAGGCAGCGAGCCTGGGTTTTAGATTCTCTGACCAGCGGAAACAATCTCTCTGCGTCCAGTCTATCAAGCCCCCTTCAGAATCTTGTGGGTTTCAATGAGATTGTGTCTCATTCTTCTCAACTGAACCCAATTTAGTCAACCTCCTATTATAGGACTACTCCCCCCACCCCCTCCAAACCCAGGAACCAATTTAGTGAACATTCGCTGTACCATCTCCATTCTGGGTGCCATCACCATGACAACAGATGACCCTGACCTGAGTGCACATTGATGTATTGGAACTATACCTCGACTACTGCATATGGTTTGTGTCTCCGTACCCAGAGAGAGGTTATGCTTGTCTGAGGACACGTACTAACCAACTCAAGAACAGCTTCTTCCCTGTCGCTGTCAGACTTTTGAACGGACCTACCTCGCATTAAGTTGATTTTTCTCCACACCCTAGCTACGACTGTAACACTACATTCTGCACTCTCTCCTTTCCTTCTCCATGAACAGTATGCTTTGTTGGTATAGCGTGCAAGAAACAAAAGTTTTCATTGTACGCTACTACGTATGTCAATAATAAATCAAATCACTTGTCTTAAGAGAAGACTCAATGAAGATTGTTTCCTGGGGATGAGAAAGTCGGCTGATCCAAGGGTAATGGTCTCAACATTAGCAATTTGGGACTTTGACAGGGAGAATGTCTTCACATATATGTTTGTGGATCTTTAGAATTCTCCACCCCAGAGATACTCAGTCGATGAATATATTCAAGACAGAGATAGGCAGATTTGAGAGCACAGGTTCACAGGTCTCAAAGGAACAGTGATCAAAGATCATGAATAGTTGAGCAAGCTCAAGCGACGTTTTGACCTATTGTGACAATACTGTTTCTTTAAGGAATGTGTTTGTTATGCAGGATTTTTTTGTAGCCGTTCATTTCTTTATTAACAGAGTTGTTCTGTCTGTATATGGCAACTTTGTGTGGCTACTGCAGCAGCATAATTGATTTTAATTGCTACAATGTTTGTTTTAATCTAAACTAATGCAGGCTTCTATTATTTTGTTTCCCCCGGGAGGCTGGTAATGAAGCTTGATCAGGTTGATTGACAAGTAAGGCCATACGACAGGGTACAACTAGGCTTTCACAGAGAACTCATAGCAATCTGCTTTTGGGATCTTTACAGAAAGGTCGCCTTCTCTGCATCTCTTGCTCTGTCTGAATTGGAGACTGGAATCTGCCAGGAAATACTTTTTTTTCCTCAGATTCTACTGTTTGTGGGTGGAGCTTTCTCTGCAGGAGAATTAAAAGACTAGTGTCTAACTGAGTCACTCTCCAGAAAAGGCTGGAAACTAGGACAAACGTAAGCATCTTTCTGTGCTAACTGGTTCTGAAAGAAAGATTTATGTCTGTGGGGGATAAAGCTAAAATGGAACAGTAGAGATAACTAGCTGTTAAGAGCTATCTCTGGTTTCTCTTGATCCTATAAATATTTTTTAAGAGCTATACTTTGGCATGTTTAAGTATTTTCATTGGTAAAAGTTATGCTAATTCTATTATTTTCTGTGTTCTTAATAAAAAATTTTTGATAAAAGCTCCCCAGTGGGTCACTTGAATCATACCTGGAGTGAGACACCTCATGCTCACCCTAATACCAAAATCAAACGTAAAAGTTAGGGTCTTGGCTCACTTCATAACATACCTTGGAGTTTCTGATCTGGTCCTTAACACTACTCCCAATTACATTCTTACACAGCCGAGATCCAGTGGTACTGCAATCGGATCAACTCTACGCAAAGCCCAGGGCACGTGGGACCCTGACTGCGGTCAGGCAACTCAGCAGAGATCCAGACAGAACCTGGATCGGTGTGGCTCAGTCCCACAGCGAGCATTTAACAACAATGTTCAAGGGAGTGGCCAAGAATGGGATAGATCACACAAATCGCACACACGGTAATTTCAGGCTCAGCATGGTGGTGCCAGTCTTGGATTTAGCTGGAATCTCACTGGGAGGTTCAGTTACAGTTTACTGTTAGCAGCAGTTACAACAGTATTGCTGAAAGTCACACAAAGCAGACAAGTGATACTTACTCAACTTCGTGCGTGATTTTGTTGACATAGATACAGCTATTATCAGCTTCTTGTTGGTAGTCACAGTTTCGACACTGAAATGAAAACAGAGTATTTGGGTTACGCAGGCTGTCCATAAAAATCAAAGCATCAATATATTTTTTGGCATCACACAGAGTATGAAAACACCTCTACTTTCTCAGAAGACTAAGGAAATTTGGCATGTCCACAATGACTCTCACCAACTTTTACAGATGCACTATAGAAAGCATTCTTTCTGGCTGTATCACAGTTTGATATGGCTCCTGCTCTGCCCAAGAAACTACAAAAGATCATGAATGTAGACCAATCCATCACACAAACCAGCCTCCTAGCCACTGACTCTGTTTATATTTCCCACTGCCTTGGCAAAGCAGCCAGCATAATTAAGGACCCCTCACAGCCCAGGCATTCTCTCTTCCACCTTCCTCTGTCAGGAAAAGGATACAAAAATCTGAGGTCCCATACCAACCGACTCAAGAACTTCTTCCCTGCTGCCATCAGACTTTTGAATGGACTTATCTTGCATTAAGCTGATCTTTCTCTACACCCTAGCTATAACCGTAACACTACATTCTGCACTCTCCCCTTTCCTTCTCTATGAATGGTATGCTTTGTCTGTACAGTGCACAAGAAACAATACATTTCACCGTATACAAATATATGTGACAATAATAAATCAAATCAAAAATCAAAGAACGGATTGGCTAACGATAAAGGACATCCTTCTACATCTATTCAGCAGCTAACCACTATTAGCTCAGCAATGGCAAGCTACCTGTAGGATTGAGTGGGGTGACAGGTCAGACAATAGCAGCCTTGGAAAACACGATAAAGCTGAGAACATAAATCAAGCAGCTCAAATGAAAAGTCATTGACCCAAAACATCAGCGCTGTTCCTCTCCCCACAGATGCCACCAGACCTCCCAGATATTTCCAGCAATTTCTGTTTACAGGCAGTGTTTAGATGAGATCAGGTTTCAATTCCAAGTGCACAGATGATGGATACACAGTTTTGTTGTCCTGGGAGACAACGCACAAGGCTGTCTAACAAATTAGCAATGCAACACTTGGTGAATTTTACCCCTTTACTCCTGAGTGGAGACACTTGCACAAACTGGAAATTCAGCGGGTGTAGAAGCACTGATTTCAATTGCAGCTCAAGCCCAAGAAGATCTGGAGGAGTCTGTGGACCAAAAGGTTCTGCTCCGTGTGGGCTGGTGTTACACTGGGCAATGTCTTTATCGACTAGATCAATGGAGGAAGCCTTACCTTAAACATTCACTCACACCACCACTAGTAAAGGGTAAATAAGCAGGGGGCATACAGAGTTAGGATAAAGGTAGAAACCTGAGAGTGGAGTTGAGGAGAACCGTTTTCACCCAGAGCGTGGTGGGAATCTGAAACTCATTGCCTAACAGGAAGGTGGAGTCAGAAACCCTTGTAACATTTCACGAGTAGTCCAGATATTCACTTGTGCTGCCATAACCTCCAGGGCCATGGACCAAGTGTTGGAAAACTTTGTTAACAGGCATGGACGAGATGGGCCAAATAGCCTTGTTCTGTGCTATAGAATCTATGAATCTATAAATAGAAAGTACCTTTTCTGCATGGGACACTCCAGATTCATCCAATTGCCTCAGCTGGGCAGCATGATGGCACAGTGGTTAGCACTGCTGCTGCTCAGTGCTAGGGACCTGGGTTCGATTCCCGACTTAGGTCACTGAATGTGCAAAATCCACACATTCTCCCTGTGTCTGGGTGAGTTTCCTCTGGGTGCTCCCACAGTCTGAAAGACATGTTGACCTGAATAGGTGCCGGTGTGGGGCGACTAGGGGATTTTCACAGTAACTTCACTGCAGTGTTAATGTAAGCCTTACTTGTGACTAATTTTACTTTTTAACTAAGTGTATTTCGCTTTCACAAACACCTGCACCTTTTATACACAGGTGCATATTTTATCAAGAAAGACGACATAGAAGATAGGAGCAGGATGCGGCCATTTGGCCCTTCGAGCCTGCTTCACTATTCATTATGACCATGGCTGATCATCCAACCCATTAGCCTGCTTCCCACCTTGCCCTTGTATCCTTTAATTTCCTTTGCCCTACAGCTTTATCTAATTCTTTCTAGAAAACAATGTTTATTCTCAACCACTTTCTGTGGCAACGAACTCCACAAATTGATCACCCTCTGGGTGAAGAAATTTCTCATTTCAATACTGATCAGTCTACCCTGTACCCTCAGACTGTGATCCTTGGTTCTGGACAACTCCCACCACGGGGGACGTCCTTCCTGTATCCACCCTGTCTAATCCTATTAGAATTTTGTAAGTTATGAGATCCCCTCTCATTTTTATAAACTCCAGCAAATATAATCCTAACTGACTCAATCTCGCCTTGTACATCACTCCCACCATCCCAGGAATCAGAGATAGCTGGGCTCCTGCTCACAGCGCCTGTCACATGGGTGAATGTACGCAAGGATCCCACAATATTACAGTATGTTGGGCTATGGATCAAGTGCTGAAAAATGGGATAAACGCAGTCAGATCTTCATTAACAGGCATGGTAGTGATGAGCCAAATGGCCTTGTTCTGTGCTGTAAATATCTCTGAATCGGTAAAAAGAAAGTACCTTTGCTGCACGGGACACTCCAGAATCATCCAACTGCCCCAGCTATGTGTAATTCATTTTTACAAATACTTGTACAGATGCATATTTTATCAAGACAGACACAGAAAACGGAAGCAGGAGGCGGCCACGCAAGCCTGTATGGGACACTCCAAAATAATTCAATTGCCTCAGCTGGGCGGGACAGTGGTCAGCACTGCTGCCTCACAGCTCCAGGGACCCGGGTTCAATTCCCAGCTTGGGTCTGTGCGGAATCTCCTGTGTCTGCGTGGGTGTCCTCCAGGTGCTCTAGTTTCCTCCCACAGTCTGAAAGACGTGCTGGTTAGGTGCATTGGCCTAAACAGGTGCCGAAGTGTGGCGATTAGGGGATTTTCACAGTAACTTCGTTGCAGTGTAACGTAAGCCGCATGTAATGTGTGAGTAATAAACTTTAAATATTCGACCAGAGTTTCCATGATTTAATTTACTGGATCTTCTCTCTTTCGAACACAGCAACAGATACATTGCTGGGCAATGTGTTATCAACCTGAATGAACTTCAGGAAGTTGAATTTTTAACGTAAATACATTGACCCAAAAGGCGATCAACTGTGTGCGTGCACGTGTACAAGTGCATGCATGTGTGTTTAGGTGCATATATGGGACAAAAATTATGCAAGTCTTCTGCCCCCTCCCCCCCCAGCGTCAAGAAATGCATGGAGCACATCACTTGGCACACTCTGTCCTTACTCTCTTAAGCTTGAGGAACAGCACGTCACATCACCTTACCAACAATGAGTTCCAACAATTTCAGATCTTCACCTCTGTCCTCTTTCCTTCTTTGGCCAGGAGCTGTAGGCCATGAATCTGTGACGGCCCACTCACTAGCCTAGGTCACTGCCTCAGACCACTATCCACCAAACCCTGGATAAATAAATAAACTAAATAACCTTTAAACTCACCGCATAAAGCAGGATCCGATTCTCTTTATCTTCCTTTGGGTACAGCATGTTATTACTAGCAAAAGAATAAAAATATGTCAGTAAGTTTAGAAAATGACAGACTAAATGTTTACAGATATGGGTCAGAGTTCTCTGGTCTTGGACACCCCATGGCAGCTACCAGCAAGAATGGAGAACTTGGAGCTCAGCCAGATTTCCATTCACAGCGGAGGGATCGGAGAATCCCAGCTGTGAACAAGGTTGGAGAATTTGTCATATAAACATTATCCCTACTCTCTGTTCCCTGATAGTGCTACCCTACCTACTGGGTGCCTCCATTCAGATTTTTAGCAGCTGCAGAATTTTGCTTTCCAATACTATTTGCATTACCTGCTGCCCCTGTCCTAACTCACAGCGTGTCCCAGCAGGGGGCAGCAGCAGCTCCCCAGGGCTCAGTGATCTACACTGGCTCCCAGTCAAACAATGTCAGGGTTGTAAAATTCTCAACTTTGTTTCCAAATTCCTCCATGGCCTCACTCTTTCCTTTCCCTGTAACCACCTCCAGCCTCACCTCCCTTCGAGATCTCAATATTCCTCTAACTTTGGCCTCTTAATATCTTTAATTTGAATCAGAGTCATTCCAGTGCAGGCCATTCAACCCATTGAGTCTGCACTGACTGAGTATCTTACTCTGGTCCAATCGCCAAAATCCTACTTATTTATCCTGTTTTTCCAACCGACACATCTTTGGACACTAAGAGGCAATTTAGCATGGCCAGTCCACCTAATCTGCACATCTTGGGATACTAAGGGGCAATTCAGCATGGCCAGTGCACCAAACGCGCACATCTTTGAACTGTGGGAGGAAATCGAAGCACCTGGAGGAAACCCTGGTAGACATGGGGAGAATATGGCAAACTCCACACTGAAAGTCACTCGAGGCTGGAATTGAACCTGGGTCCCTGGTGCTGTGAGGCAGCCATGTTAACCATGCTGCCGCCCCTTGGTGTCAGTGGGATTAGCAGGGTAAATACACTAGGTTATGGGGCTAGATCTGAGTGGGATTGTTGTCAGTACAGACTCGATGGGCTGCAGCACTGTCTGGGCACAGGCAATACTTCTTGGGATCGTGAGGTTCTCTGTCCCAGTTTTTTTTCTGGGGGAGGCGGTGTGGAGGGGAAAGAGAGTGAGGTGGTGTTTTTAGGGTCACGGGGGGTACAGGGAGGGGGAAGGGGAGTTATGGGCAGGCAGGAGAGTATTTTAGGGAAAGGGGTTTGAGGGTCTGCTGTTTTGGGCTGTATGCGGGTCCATTACTTACGTGAAGAAAAACCGCAGCAGGCGACGGTGCAGAGGGACCTCGGGGTCCTTGTGCATGAGTCGCAAAAACCCAGCTTGCAGGTGCAGCAGGTGGTCAGGAAGGCGAATGGGATGCTGGCCTTCATAGCGAGGGGGATTGAATGTAAAAGTAGGGAGGTCTTGCTGCGGCTGTATAGGGCATTGGTGAGGCCGCAGCTGGAGTACTGTGTGCAGTTTTGGGCGCCGTACTTACGCAAGGATATTTTGGCCTTGGAGGGAGTGCAGAGGAGGTTTACTAGGCTGATGCCGGAGTTGAGGGGGTTGAGCTATGAGGAGAGGCTGAATAAATTAGGCTTGTACTCGTTAGAGTTTAGAAGAATGAGGGGAGATCTCACTGAGACGTATAAGATGATGAATGGGATGGATAGGATAGAGGTGGAGAGACTCTTCCCGCTCAGAAAGGATAGTAGGACTAGGGGGCACAGCCTCAAGATAAAGGGGGGGCGGTTTAGAACGGAGTTGAGGAGGAACTTCTTCACTCAAAGGGTGGTGAAGCTCTGGAATTCTCTGCCCGTTGAAGTGGTGGAGGCTACCTCGCTAAATATTTTTAAGACGCGGGTTGATGGGTTTTTGATGAGAGGGGATTAAGGGTTATGGGGAGAGGGCGGGAATGTGGAACTGAGTCACGACAGATCAGCCACGATCTTATTGAATGGCGCGGCAGGCTCGAAGGGCTAGTTGGCCTACTCCTGCTCCTATTTCTTATGTCATGGGGGAGGGTGAGCAGGAGTATTTAGGGGAGGATTTTGGTGGGGGGGGGTGTCTGTATCCCCTAGGGAAGGGAGGATTTTGGGGGGGGGGGGGGGGGTGTCTGTATCCCCTAGGGAAGGGAGTATTTTAGAGGGAGGGGTTTGGGGTCCATGTCAGGGGGAGAGTGGTTGGCAGGGGGGGCATTTAGGTAAGGGTTTTAGGGCAGGGGCTGTCTCTCCTAGGGAGGGGGGTACTTTAGGGAGAGGGGTTTGGGGGTCCCTGCTGTTTTAGGGTCTTCATCAGGGGGGAGGGCAGTTGACAGGAGGTATTTAGAAAGTTTGCAAGGCCCCTGCTGTTTTGCACTCTATGGGGTTTCATGTCCAGCAACGGGGTGGGAGGGGAAGGGGGGATATTGACAGGAAGGTTTTGGGGGTCCCTGTTATTCTGGGGGGGGAAGGGGTCAATGTCCCAGGGAGAGGGTGGGCAGGGGAATACTGAGGGGAGGGTTTTGGGGGTCCCTGTTGTTTTGGGTTCCCTGGGGGTGGGGGGGTGGGCAGGGGAATACTGAGGGGAGGGTTTTGGGGGTCCCTGTTGTTTTGGGTTCCCTGGGGGTGGGGGGGACAGGGGAATATTGAGGGGTGGGTTTTGGGGGTCTCTGCTGTTTTGGGTTCCACGGGGGGTGGGGGGGGGAGGTCCATGTCCTGGGTGGGTGGTGTGAGAGGGTGAGGGGAGTATTGGCAGGGGGGGGGTCTGTCTCCCCCGATGGAGTGGGGGGGGGGTTATTATTTTGACAAAGTAAAGGTTTACAGATAGAGGCTGGAATAAGATGGGGGTTTGGGGGGAGGAACGGAGTATCAGGGCCTCTGTCCCGAGGGGGGGAATATTTGGGGGTCCGTATCCCCGGGGAGACGGGATATTGGCGGTGGGGGTGTTTCTGGTGGTCTGTGTCTCATCCCCGGAGGGGGGGGGGGGGGTTATTATTCACTCTCCTCACCATTCCTGGCAGAATCGGATTCCCACGAACCCAGGCCCCGCTGTTCCCGCCTCCAGTTCCATCCCGAACCTTCCAGAACACGCTCACTGCGCACGCGCGGCGCCCACAACACGTCAGAGCCGGAGCCCCGCCCCCCCCGGTCTTGCGTCCCGCCCTTTTTCCCGCTTTAGCCCCGCCCCTGTGCCCATCACCCTCCCCCGGGCCCCAGCCCCCCAGGCCAGGCCACTGCCTGGCGCTCCGCCCCTTGGCCCCAGCCCCGCCCCCTGCCCGGCGCCCCGCCCTCTGTCCCAGCCCCGCCCCCGTCCCCGCCCCTGCCCCAGTGCCCTGCGCTTCGCCCCCTGCCCGGCGCCCCGCCCCTTGACCCCAGCCCCTCCCCCTGCCCCCAGCCCCGCCTCTTTCGCCAAAGTAAGCAGTTGCCCAACACCAGGTTAAAGTGCAACAGGTTTATTTGGCAGCACAAGCTTTTGGAGCACCACTCCTTCATCAGGTGTGTGAGGAGCTGTGTTACTGCAAGACATGCCAGATCATCGACACGGGTGCCATCAGTTCACGTGAGAACACCATCCACCAGGTACACAGTACATACTATTGCAACTCGGCCAACGTTGTCTACCTGATACGCTGCAGGAAAGGATGTCCCGAGGCATGGTACATTGGGGAGATGCTATAACAACGGATGAATGAACACCGCTCGACAATCACCAGGCAAGACTATTCTCTTCCTGTTGGGGAACACTTCAGCGGTCACGGACATTCGGCCTCTGACCTTCGGATAAGCGTTCTCCATGGCGGCCTTCACGACACACGACAGCGCAGAGTCGCTGAGCAGAGACCGATAGCCAAGTTCCGCACACATGAGGACGGCCTCAAGCGGGACCTTGGGTTCATGTCACACTATCTGTAACCCCCATGACTTGCCTAGGCTTGAAAAATCTCACTAACTATCCTGTCTGGAGACAATACACATCTCTTTAACCTGTGCTTAAAGCTCTCATTGTTTGCACCTTAAAGACTTGATTATCTGTAAAGACTCACATTCCAACCATTATTTTGTCAATTGAGTTTGTGTCTATATATGCCCTGTTTGTGAACACAACTCCCACTCACCTGAAAGATGAAAGAGCAGCGCTCCGAAATCTCATGCTACCAAACAAACCTGTTAGACGTTAACCTGGTGTTGGGAGACTTCTTACTGTGTTTACCCAAGTCCAGAGCTGGCATCTCCACATCATGGCTACCTTCTCTGGCCGCCAGACCCACAGTCCTCAAGCCTGCCCCGAGCCTCCCCAGCCCCGCCCCTCTCTCCAGCACGCCCTCCCACACCACCCCCCCCCACCCCACGTCCACAGCAGGCTGCTCTCTCTGAGGCCATTCCCCCAGCGGCAGTTTACAGTCTGTGTGATGCTAGTTGGTGATCTGACTATCCCAACTGATGGTTTAATCCATTAACAACACAGGAGGCGGTGTCCCAGCTCCTCAAACTCTTTATACAATTCATAGAACACCTACAGCCAAGAAAGGCAATTCAGCCCATCAAGTCTACACTGACACTCCATAACCCCATGTAGTTTCCTAAAACTCCATCTAACCTGCACATCTTTGGACACTAAGGGGCAATTTAACATGACCAATCCACCCTAACCTGCACATCTTTGGACAGTAAGGGACAATTTAGCATGGCCAATCCACCTAACCTACACATCTTTGGACACTTAGGGACAATTTAGCATGGCCAATCCACCTAACCTGCACATCTTTGGACACTAAGGGGCAATTTAGCATGGCCAACCCACCTCACCTGCACAGCTTTGGACACTAAAGGGCAATTTAGCATGGCCAACCCAACTAAGCCACACATTTTTGGACACTAAGGGGCAATTTAGCATGGCCAATCCACCCAACCTGCACATCTTTGGACACTTAGGGACAATTTAGCATGGCCAATCCACCTAACCTGCATATCTTTGGACACTAAGGGGTAATTTAGCATGGCCAATCCACCTAACCGGCACATCTTTGGACACTAAGGGGTAATTTAGCATGGCCAATCCACCTAACCGGCACATCTTTGGACACTAAGGGTGGAATTTTGTCCACCCAAGATCCGTGCGATCCTACCCGAGGCCAGCGGAGAATGCCATTCTTCAAGCGTTGCCCACCCCCAGAATCGGGATGGGGGTGCCGGTAAAATTCCAGCCTAGGAGGCAATTTAGCATGCCCAATCCACCTAATGTGCACGTCTTATCAGACTGTGGGAGGAAACTGGAGCACCCGTAGGAAACCCATGCAGACATGGGGAGAATGTGCAAACTCCACACAGACAGTGACCCAAGCCAGGAATCGAACCTGGGTTCCTGGTGCTGTGAGGCAGCAGTGCTAACCACTGTGCCACCATGATTATGATCAGGGAATCTCTGGGGGTTGGAATTACAGGAGGGAATTGGGGGGGGGGGGGGCGGGGTGGAAGGAGATTTCAGAGATAGGGAGGGGGCAGATGCCACAGAGGAATTTGAAAGCGAGGATGCGGTTTTGGAGTGCTTCTCCAGCAAACAACAAAACTAAATTTAGAACACTTTAAAATTTGCAGCCAATGTGACTTTTCCCAGAACAGACTTACAAAGTTTCTCAACAGGGTGTGCTTTTTTTTTGGGGGGGGTGGGGGCAGAATGTGGGGGTTGATATTGAAATTGTTGGTGCTACAAAGCCTTTAAAAGTGAACCCCACCCCATGGGCTGATAGATAAAAGTGTTCCAGTGCCCGTAATGGCTGTGTGTTCCTAATTAATGTAAGAAGTCTCACAATACCAGGTTAAAGTCCAATAGGTTTATTTGGTAGTAAAACCCACAAACTTTCAGAACGTTGTTCCTTTGTCAGGTGAGTGGGGAGTTCTGCTGACAAACAGGGCATATAAAGGCACACACTCAGTTTACAGAATACAGATTAGAATGTGAGTCTTTACAGCTGATCTGCTATTAGTAAAGTCTCACATTCTAATGGTCTTGGATACCTGTCTCTCCCCATATCTGTGTGGGTTTCAGCCGGGTGCTCTGGTTTCCTCACACAGTCCAAAGATGTGTGGGTTAGGTTGATTGGCCATGATAAATTGACCCTTAGTGTCCAAAGATGTGCAGGTTCGGGGGATTGGCCATGCTAAATTGGCCCTTAGTGTCCAAAGATGTGCAGGTTAGGTGGATTGGCCATACTAAATTGCCCATTAGTGTTCAAAGATGTACAGGTTAGGGGGATTGGCCATGCTAAATTGCCACTTCGTGTCTGAAGATGTGCAGGTTAGATGGATTGGTCATGCTAAATTGCCCCTTAGTGTACAAAGATGTGTAGGTTAGTTGGATTGACTAGGCTAAATTGGCCCTTAGTGTACAAAGATGTGCAGGTTAGGTGGATTGGCCATGCTAAATTGGCCCTTAGTGTACAAAGATGTGCAGGTTAGGTGGATTGGCCATGCTAAATTGCCCCTTAGTGTACAAAGATGTGTAGGTTAGGTAGATTGGCCATGCTAAGTTAGCCTTTGGTGTCCAAAGATGTGCAGGTTAGGTGGATTGGCCATGCTAAATTCTCCCTTATGTCCCAAGATGAGCAGATTAGGGGCATTAGGGGTAAATACGGGGATGGGGCTGGGTGGGATTGTCATTTGTGCATGCTCATTGGGCCAAATGGCTGGCTTCTGCTCTGTAGAGTTTCTATGAAATAAAGAGTTTGGAAGAAGTGTCTGTACCCACAGAATAGTGGGAATGAGGAACTTGTTACTTCAGGTAGTAACTTAGGTAAACACCCTCAGTCCTTAGGGAGTGGCAAGATAAGGATATGAGAGTGAATAGAATACTGTACTGTTAACAATCAGGTATAAAAAAAAGGATTATTCATGCTTGACTGAGCATAACGTCTGTAACAGAGAACAAAAGATCTGTTTCTGGGCCAGATTGGCTTTGTGAATGTGCCATTAAATGCAAGTACTGAGTGTCATTTTGATTTGATTAATTATTGTCACATGTATTAGCATACAGTGAAAATTATTGTTTCTTGTGCACTATACAGACAAAGCATACCATTCATAGAGAAGGAAAGTAGAGAGTGCAGAATGTAGTGTTACAGTCATAGCTTGGGTGTAGAGAAAGATCAGCTTAATGCGAGGTAGGTCCATTCAAAAGTTTGGCATGGTGATTAGCTCCGCTACCTCACAGCGTCAGGGACCAGGGTTCAATCCCTAGCTTGGATCACTGTCTGTGTGTCTGCATGTTCTCCCTGTGTCTTCATGGGTTCCCTCTGGGTGCTCTCCCCGTGTCTTCATGCGTTCCCTCCAGGTGCTCCGGTTTCCTCCCCCAAGTTCAAAGATGTGCAGGTTAGGGTGGATTGGCCAGGCTAAGTTGTCCCTTAGTGACCAAAGATGTGTGGATTAGGTGGATTGGACATGCTAAATTGCCCCTTAGTGTCCAAAGATGTGTGGATTAGGTGGATTGGACAACCTAAATTGCCTCTTGGTGTCCAAAGATGTGTGGGCTAGCTGTTTAGGCCATGCTATATTGCTCCTTAGTATCCAAAGATGTGCAAGTTAGGTGGATTGGCCATACTAAATTGACTCTGAGTGTCAGGAGATTAGCAGAATAAATATGTTGGGTTAGGGGAATAGCGTGGGGTTGTTGTCGGTACAGACACAATGGGCTGAATGGCCTCTTTCTGCACTGTGAGATTTTATGATTCTATAATTCCTACATTCTTTCCGGGATCTAGCCTGGATGGAAACCCCAGATTCGCCATTCCAGTTTCAGCATGGGCGAGGTACCGGATACACTCCGGAAATCCCTAGGAACAACGGTCAATTGACTGGACACTGCCACACACAAACCCCGGATCGAGAGATCATTGAATCTCTCCAGTGCAGGAGGAAGCCATTCGCCCCATTGAGTCTGCATTAACCCTCCGATAGAGTGTCTTACCCACATCCTCTCCCCAATCCCATCCCCATAGCCCGACATATTCACCAGCGCTAATCCACCGAACCAAGACATCTTTGGACACTAAGGGGCAATTTAGTGGATAATGTAACCTACACATATTTGGGCACTAATGGACAAAAATGGACTAATGACAAAGACCGCAAGAAGTATAGCCCATTCCATCACTCAAACTGGCCTCCCATCCATTGACTCTGTCTACACTTCCCGCTTTCTCGGCAAAGCAGCCAGCATAATCGAGGACCCATGCACCCCGGACATTGTTTCTTCCACCTTCTTCCTTCGGGGAAAAAGATACAAAAGTCTGAGGTCACGTACCAACCGACTCAAGAACAGCTTCTTTCCCGCTGCCGTCAGACTTTTGAGTGGACCTACCTCGCGCTAAGTTGATCTTTCTCTACACCCTTGCTGTGACTTTAACACTACACCCTCTCCTTTCCCTCTCCCCTATGTATCCTATGAATGGTAAGTTCTGTCTGTGTAATGTGGGGGAAACAATACTTTTCACTGTATCTCAATTCTTGTGGCAATAACACATCAGATCAAATCAATGCATCTCCTGAAGTGGTCCAGTCACATACTTAGTGACATAGCACTCCTACAATGCCTCGTGATGGTTACTTAAGTTAAAGAGGCTACATCAAGATAAGGGCCAAATTTAAGCTAGTTATCAACTTCCTCCACAGTTCAAAATTAGGTAGATTGATTGGGGTAAATTGCCCTTTAGTATCCCTGTTATGGGGGATTAATGGGGTAAATACATGAGGCTACAGGGATAGGGCCTGGGTGGGATGCTCTGTTGGAGAGTCGGCGCAGACCTGATGGGCCGAATGGCCTCCTTTTGCACTGTAAGGATTCTATGATTTTATAAACCTGCAATTTAGGGGCAATTTAGCATGGCCAATCCACCTAACCTGCACATCTTTGGACTGTGGGAGGAAACCGGAGCACCCGGAGGAAGCCCACACAGACATGGGGAGAATGTGCAAACTCCACACAGACAGTGGCCCAAGTCAGGAATTGAACCGGGGTCACTGACGCTGTGAGGCAGCGGTGCTAACCACTGTGCCACCCTGACAGCAAGAAAGAACAACACGTGGCATTGTTGTTGAATGTTTCTTTTGATTATTTAGAAGTGTGTTGCGGGGAGGTGGGGTGGGGAGGAGGAATGAAGGCTGTTCGACTGGGTGGGGCAGTCTAAGAAGTGTTGGGGGGCTGGGGGAGATCATAGGTGAGGATGGCGTGAGTGGGAGGGAGGGGAAGATTGGCACAGTGGTTAGCACTGCTGCCTCACAGCGCCAGGTTCGATTCCCAGCTTGGGTCACTGTCTGTGTGGAGTTTGCACATTCTCCCTGTGTCTGCATGGGTTTTCTCTGGTTTCCTCCCACAGTCTGAAAAACGTGCTGGTTAGGGTGTATTGACCCGAACAGGCGCCGGAGTGTGGTGACTAGGAGAATTTCACAGTAACTTCGTTGCAGTGTTAACGTAAACCTTCCTTATGACACTAATAAACAAACTTTTACTTTAATCATACAATGCGACCTCGAGGCATAAAGTAGGCAACTCCATCGTCACTTTAGTGTGCATCAACTGCTACTGCCTGGAAGGTGGTTAAATGGGACCCTATATTTTGAATTCCTCCCTTGTACTTATCCTCCCTCAATATAGAAGCTACTTTGGACACCGTGGTGAAGCACAGAAATACTACAGTACAGAAGGAGGCCATTCAGCCCATCTAGTCTGCACCGACCACAATCCCACCCAGGCCCTACCCCCATATCCCTACATATTTACCCACTAATCGCTCTAACCTACACATCTCAGGGACACTAAGGGGCAATTTTTTAGCATGTGCCAATCAACCTAACCCGCACATCTTTGGACTGTGGGAGGAAACTGGAGCACCCGGAGGAAATCCGCACAGACACGAGGAGAATGTGCAAACTCCGCACACAGACAGTGACCCGAGCCGGGAATCGAACCTGGCACCCTGGAGCTGTGAAGCAAGCAGTGCTAACCACTGTGCTACCGTGCCGCCCATTAGCAGGAAAATGTTGACTTGGTGTAACTTAACATTCGTAACATTAATTAGCTGGGAATGTGGGCTGGATTCGACTCACCAGGAAGTGTGCATTTATTAGGCAACATTGTAGTTTCCTGAATTCCTTCCAGTAAAATATGTTGTAGTTCGGTTCAAAATGAGGACAATAGGAGGCCGTCTAGTTCCTCCAGTTCCTTCCACGCTTCAACAAGTCTTTAACTTTCTTTTAGCTGGGCATCACTGGCAGAGATTACAGCACGTGTTTCCCACTCCCACTGATTGCCCCTGAACCGAGTAGCATTTCAGAGGGTCCGGAGTCACGTGTAGGCCAGACCATAAGAAAATAAGAAATAGGAGCATCTAGCCCTTCGAGCCTGCCCCGCCATTCAATAAGATCATGGCTGATCTGTCGTGGCTCAGTTCCACATTCCCGCCCTCTCCCCATAACCCTTAATCCCCTCGCTTATCAAAAACCCATCAACCCGCGTCTTAAAAATATTTAGCGAGGCAGCCTCCACCACCTCAACGGGCAGAGAATTCCAGAGATTCACCACCCTTTGAGTGAAGACTGGGTGAGGGTGGCAGATTTCCTCCCCGAAAAGGGACGTTAGTGAACCAGATGGGTTTTTCGAGGTCACCGCAACGGGTGGCACAGTGGGTTGACCGCGGTAAATGGATGGGATTATGGAGCTAGGACAGTGGGGAGGGCCTGCGTATAATATCTTTTAGGGAGTCGGTGTGTATTTGATGGGCTGAATGGGAGTCTGTGGAGAGGGGGGAGGGGCAAGACCTTAAAGAAAATGACCCCATGGCTTTTCCTCACTGGACTTTACTGTGCTGGAGATGAACTATCTGAACTGTCTGATTGGGAGAGGGGTGGGGGGAGGACTGGGGGAATCGGGGGAGGGGGAGCGGGTGGGGGAGGAGGTGGGGGAGCAGGAGGGGGAGGAGGACTGGGGGAGCAGGAGAGGGAGGGGGACTGGGGGAGCAGGAGGGGGAGGGGGACTGGGGGAGCAGGAGGGGGAGGGGGACTGGGGGAGCAGGAGGGGGAGGGGGACTGGGGGAGGGGGAGGGGGATTGGGGGAGCGGGAGGGGGATTGGGGGAGCAGGAGGGGGATTGGGGGAGCAGGAGGGGGATTGGGGGAGCAGGAGGGGGAGGGGGACTGGGGGAGCAGGAGGGGGAGGGGGACTGGGGGAGCAGGAGGGGGAGGGGGACTGGGGGAGCAGGAGGGGGAGGGGGACTGGGGGAGGGGGAGGGGGATTGGGGGAGCGGGAGGGGGATTGGGGGAGCAGGAGGGGGATTGGGGGAGCAGGAGGGGGAGGGGGACTGGGGGAGCGGGAGGGGGATTGGGGGAGCGGGAGGGGGATTGGGGGAGCAGGAGGGGGAGGGGGATTGGGGGAGCAGGAGGGGGATTGGGGAGCAGGAGGGGGATTGGGGGAGCAGGAGGGGGATCGGGGGAGGGAGGGGGCGGGGGATCGGGGGAGGGAGGGGGCGGGGGGATCGGGGGAGGGGGGATCGGGGGAGGGAGAGAAATGATGGAAATTGGGGAGGGAGATGGGGAAATTGAGGAGGGAAGAGGATGGGGGAAGACTGGGGAGGGAGAGGGATGTGGAGGGAGAGAGATGGGGAGGATTGGGGAAGAGGAGGGAAAATGGAGAGCTCCAGGACAACCCTGTAGGGGGACCTTTACAGGTTGGAGTTGCAGGGAATGGGCGGAGTTCTACAATGACTAAACAGATGAGAAAGGGCGTTTCCCTCTGAGACACACACACAGGTGAAGGAGGAAATCTACAATGCTGTAACCTGTCCAGTATCCAGGACTCTCCCGAGGGGGATACAAGATGGGTAGCAGGACTCCAAGTGGCGATTTTGAGTGGGTGTACACAGAACAACCGCACACCGACAGAAGGAAACAAATCCTAGGTAACAAAAAGAGTGACAGAAAAACATAGTTTCGCCAAACTTTTTCTAATTGTTAGAAAAACTTTTAGCCAAATCTTTGTTAAACTTTTCGAAACTAAATATTTTATGTATGATTCCAAAAATTGCAACAGTGCATACGATCAAACTCTTTAAAGAAATACAGCTTAATCCCCCCGGCTAGTTTTGGAACAACAACATGGAATTTGTTCTGCGTTAGAATTTGCAGCCAACTTTTCCTTTGATGTTCCGAGAACGGATTTTCTGCACCTTTTTGTTTTGGGGGGAGGGTTTACATTGAAATACTGCATCAAAATCTTTAAAAGTGATAGATACAAGTGTTCCAGTGCCGGTAACAGGGGCTCGGCTCTGTGTTACGAATCAATGAACAGGTTTGTGTGTGTGCGTGTGAAGGAATTTGCAAGCTATCTGGATGGAGGGGCGAGGTACGCGTGTTTAATTTCAGGGTTGGTCATACAGCCTTTTGATTGGAATATTGGAGTCAGTGATTAGATAAGGAGTGAGTGTGAAGGCTCTCTTTGAGAGGCTGTTTCACTTCCATATAGTAATTAACAAAAGGTGTTGTCTAGTGGAACTCCGCGATGTGTTGCAAAGCAAGACCCCACAACAACAAGATTTAACCTATTGCCACATGTATTGGGACACAGTGAAAAGTATTGTTTCTTACAAACATAGTGCATGGGGGAGAAGGAAATGAGGCAGAATGTAAGGTTACAGTCATCAGCCCCAGGGTACAAAGTGATTTGATTTATTATAGAACATTACAGTGCACTACAGGCCCTTCGGCCCTCGATGTTGCGCCGACCAGTGGAACCAATCTAATGACCCTCTAACCTAAACTATTCCAATATTATCCATATGCCTATCCACTGACCGTTTGAACGCCCTTAAAGTTGGTGAGTCCACAACTGCTGCAGAAAGGGCATTCCATGCCCTTACTACCCTCTGAGTAAAGAGGGTTATTGTGACATGTATTGGGGTACAGTGAAAAGTGTTGTTTCTTACAGACAAAGCATACCATTCATAGGGGAGAAGGAAAAGCGAGAGTGCAGAATGTAGTGTCAATGGGGTGTAGAGAAAAATCAACTTAACGCAAGGTGATTGGATTTACAACAGTAAATTATTTCAGTGGATGAAGGAGCTTGTACTATCAAATAAACCTGTTGGACATTAACCTGATGTTGTAAGACTTATAAAGGCCTACAGCATGGAAACAGGCCCTTTGGCCCAACTTATCCATGCTGCCCTTTTTTTTTTAACATCCCTAGATAGGCTGGGCGAATGGGCCAGGAAATGGCAAATGGAATTTAATGTTGGCAAGTGTGAGGTGGTCCACTTTGGTAGGAAGAATGGTAGGAAGGACTATTACTTACGTGGCGAAAAACTGCAGCAGGCGACGGTGCAGAGGGACCTCGGGGTCCTTGTGCATGAGTCGCAAAAACCCAGCCTGCAGGTGCAGCAGGTGGTCAGGAAGGCGAATGGGATGCTGGCCTTCATAGCGAGGGGGATTGAATATAAAAGTAGGGAGGTCTTGCTGCAGCTGTATAGGGCATTGGTGAGGCCGCAGCTGGAGTACTGTGTGCAGTTTTGGGCGCCGCACCTGCGCAAGGATATTTTGGCCTTGGAGGGAGTGCAGAGGAGGTTTACTAGGCTGATACTGGAGTTGAGGGGGTTGAGCTATGAGGAGAGGCTGAATAAACTAGGCTTGTACTCGTTAGAGTTTAGAAGAATGAGGGGAGATCTCATTGAGACGTATAAGATGATGAATGGGATGGATAGGATAGAGGTGGAAAGACTCTTCCCGCTCAAAAAAGACAGTAGGACTAGGGGGCACAGCCTCAAGATAAAGGGGGGGCAGTTCAGAACGGAGTTGAGGAGGAACTTCTTCACTCAAAGGGTGGTGAATCTCTGGAATTCTCTGCCCGTTGAAGTGGTGGAGGCTGCCTCGCTAAATATTTTTAAGAAGCGGGTTGATGGGTTTTTGATAAGAGAGGGGATTAAGGGTTATGGGGAGAGGGCGGGAAAGTGGAACTGAGCCACGACAGATCAGCCATGATCTTATTGAATGGCGGGGCAGGCTCGAAGGGCCAGATGGCCTACTCCTGCTCCTATTTCTTATGTTCTTATGTTCTTAAACTAATCACAATTGCCTGCATTTGGCTCATATCCCTCTATACTCACTGTACCCATGTAACTATTGAAATACTTTTTAAAAGACAAAATTATACCCACCTCAACTGCTACCTCTGGCAGCTTGTTCCAGACACTCTCCACCTCCTGTGTGGAAAAAATTGCTCCTCTGGAAACTTTTGTATCTCTCCTCTTAAACCTATGCCCTCTAGTTTTAGACTTCCCCCTGCCTTTGGGAAAATATATTGACTATCTACCTCGTTTATGCCCCTCATTATTTTATAGACCTCCATAAGATCACCCCTCCTACACTCCAAAGAAAAAAGTCCCAGTCTATCCAGCCTCTCCTTATAACTCAATCCACCAAGTCCCGGTAGCATCCTAGTAAATCTTTTCTGCACTCTTTCTAGTTTAATAATATCCTTTCTATAATAGGATGACCAGAACTGTACACAGTATTCCAAGTGTGGCCTTACCAATGTCTTGTACAACTTCAACAAACGTCCCAACTCCTGTTCTGATCAATGAAACCAAGCATGCCAAATGCCTTCTTCACCACTCTGTCCACCTGTGACTCCACTTTCAAGGAGCTATGAACATGTACCTCTAGATGTTTGTTCTGTAACTCTCCCCAACGCCCTACCATTAACTGAGTAAGTCCAGTCCTGGCTCATTCTACCAAAATGCATCACCTCGCATTTATCTAAATTAAACTGCATCTGCCATTTCTCAGCCCACTGGCCCAACTGATCAAGATCCTGCTGCAATTCGAGATAACCTTCCTTGCTATCCACCAAACTTCTTACTGTGCTCACCTTGTCCAACGCTAGGATCTCCACATCATGATTTATTATTGGCACATCTATTGGGACACAGTATTGTTTCTTACAGACAAAGCATACTGTTCCTAGAGTACACAGAGGAGAAGGAAATGAGAGAGTGCAGAATGTAATGTTACAATCATAGGGTGTAGAGAAAGATCAACTTAATGCGAGGTAGGGCCATTCAAAAGTCTGACAGCAGGGAGCTGTTTTTGAGTCAGTTGGTATGTGACCTCAGACTTTTGTGTCTTTTTTTTCCCCCAGCAGAAGAGAGAATATCCGGGGTGCGTGGGGTCCTTATTACGCTGGTTGCTTTTCCGAGGCAGCGAGAAGTGTAGACAGAGTCAATGGATGGGAGGCTGGTTTGCCTGATGGATTGGGCTACATTTTGTAGTTTCTTGTGGTCTTGGGTATCCGTTGGGATGCAGTGAAGAGCACTTTTTCTTTTCAGACAAAACCTACGGTTCATAGAGAACGTGAGTGGCGTGGTGGTAATAGTGGTGAGCACTGCTGCCTCACAGCAACGGGGACTCGGGTTCGATTCTTGGCTCGGGTCACTGTCTGTGTGGAATCTGCACCTTCTGCCTATGACTGCATGAGTTTCCTCTGGGTGCTCCGGTTTCCTCCCACAGTCCGAAAGACTTGTTAGATGCACTGGCCGTGCTAAATTCTCCCTCAGTGTACCTGAACAGGCCCCAGAGTGTGGCAACAAGGGGAATTTCACAGTAATTTACTTTGCAGCGTTTAATGTAAGCCTTGCTTGTGACTAATAAACTTAACCCTTTATAGTTTCTTGCAGTCTAGGGCAGAGTAGGAGCCGTACCAAGCTGTGATAGATCTGGAAAGAACGCTTTCTAAGGTGCATCTGTGACGTAGATATTAAGAGACCTTTCTCAGGAGTTAGTGCCTTGTGGAACCTCAAGTGCTTGAGATCCATTACCAAGCAAGATCCCATATCAATGAGACAGGATCAGTTTCTCTGATTACATTTTCCGTATGGGTTTGAGCTCCGCACTCCTCCCGTTCTGTCTTCCCAAGTGTTCTCGGGTTTAATCGGCCCTGTGTTGGCAGCCGTGCCTTCAGCTGCCTGGACCCCAAGCTCTGGAATCCTTCCCTTTTCCCCTTGTGTCCTCAACTATCTCGGCATCAAAAGCACCATTTCTTTTGAAGGGTGCTATATAAATGCAAGTTGTTAACGGTGCACTAATGAGTTCTCTCTCTCTCTCCCTCTCTCCCCCCTGACCTCTGCCGAGAGCTTTTGAGGTGGCATTACCCTCTTCCTGATGTGCCAAACAAATCTATTTAAGGGTGGCACAGTGGTTAGCACTGCTGCCTCACAGATCCAGGGACCTGGGTTCAATTCCTGGCTGGGGTCACTGTCTTGTGTGTTTGTACTTTCTCCCTGTGCCTGCGTGGGTTTCCTCCCACAGTCCAAAGATGTGCAGGTTAGGTAGATTGGCCATGCTAAATTGCCACTGAATATCCAATCTACCTAACCTGCACATCTTTGGATATTAAGGGGCAATTTAGCATGGCCAATATGTGCAGGTTAGGTAGATTGGCCATGTTAAATTGCCTCTTAATATCTAAAGATGCGCAGGTTAGGAGGATTGGCCATGCTAAACTGCTCCCTTAGTGTCAGGGGGATTAGCAGGGTGAATATGTGGGGATAGGGCCTGGGTGGAATTGTTGGTGGTGCAGCCTTGATGAGCTGAATGGCCTCCTGCACTGTAGGGTTAATAAGATGTCAATCACTGGCACTTTTAACATCAACCCTGCCTTCCCTGAAAGGAAAGCCTGCAGTTACGTTATACTTTTCACACCTCAGGGCAACCAATGAATTTTTATTTTAAAGTGGAGCCACTGTTGTGGTGCAGGAAATGGTGCGAGCAAGCTTTTGCACAGCAAGTTCCCACAGGGGTGGGGGTGGGGGGGAGGTGTTATTGACCCAATCTGGAACACGCTGGTTTGAAGATCCTGCTCTCAAAAAAAACTGACACCTGGAGGTAGAATTTGCAAAGCTGTTTGGGGAGGGGGGGGAAAGGACACAGTGTGAAGTGATGATGGCCCTTTCAAAGAACTAAAATGGGCTGAATGGCCTCCAGTGTGCTGCATGTCTCGAGTCTTTGTGTGATGTTGGCTAAGCGATAAATATCGACTGGGGGGGGTGAACGCTCTGCAGTAGGGTTTTGTGGCCATTGCTATTCGTTGTGTCTGAAGAATAACAACGCTACCTGACAGTGCAGCACTCCCTCGACAGTGTAAAGTTTGTTTATTTATTAGTCACAAGTAAGGCGTGCATTAACACTGCAATGAAGTTACTGTGAAAATCCACACACTGGCACCTTTTCGAGTACACTGAGGGAGAATTTAGCACGGCCGATGCACCCTAACCAGCACGTCTTTCGGACTGTGGGAGGAAACCCAGAGGAAGCCCGCACAGGCATGGGGAGAATGCGCAAACTCTGCGTGGATAGTCAAAGCTTTTTCCCCAGGGTGGAAGAGTTAATTACTAGGGGTCACAAGTTTAAGGTGCGAGGGGCTAGGCTTAAAGAAAATGTACGAGATTTTTTTACACACAGGATGGTGGGTGCCTGGAACTCGCTGCTGGGGGAGGCAGTGGAAGTGGATACGATAGTGACTTTTAAGGGGCGTCTTGACAAATACATGAATAGGATGGGAATAGAGGGATACGGTCCCCGGAAGGATACGGTCAGTCGGGCAGCGTGGTCAATGCAGGCTTGGAGGGCCGAAGGGCCTGTTCCTGTGCTGTAATTTTTGGTTCTCGTTGACCCAAGCTGGGAATTGAACCTGGGTCTCTGACACTAAGGCAGCAGTGCTAACCACTGTGCCAGCGTGCCACCACTGTGCCAGCGTGCCACCACAGTGCAGCACTCCTTCTGCGCTGTGCCGGCGACAGCCCCTCTGACAGTGCGGCACTCCCTCTGCGCTGGCGACAGCGACAGCCCCTCTGACAGTGCGGCACTCCCTCTGCGCTGCGCTGGCGACAGCCCCTCTGACAGTGCGGCACTCCCTCTGCGCTGCGCTGGCGACAGCCCCTCTGACAGTGCGGCACTCCCTCTGCGCTGCGCTGGCGACAGCCCCTCTGACAGTGCGGCACTCCCTCTGCGCTGCGCTGGCGACAGCCCCTCTGACAGTGCGGCACTCCCTCTGCGCTGCGCTGGCGACAGCCCCTCTGACAGTGCGGCACTCCCTCTGCGCTGCACTGGCGACAGCCCCTCTGACAGTGCGGCACTCCCTCTGCGCTGGCGACGGCGACAGCCCCTCTGACAGTGCGGCACTCCCTCTGCGCTGCACTGGCGACAGCCCCTCTGACAGTGCGGCACTCCCTCTGCGCTGCGCCGGCGACAGCCCCTCTGACAGTGCGGCACTCCGTCTGCGCTGTGCTGGCGACAGCGACAGCCCCTCTGACAGTGCGGCACTCCCTCTGCGCTGTGCCGGCGACAGCCCCTCCGACAGTGCAGCACTCCCTCTGCGCTGCGCCAGTGGCAGTGTTGCACCTTCACCTCCTGGGGGCAGTGTCAGGCTGTGTATTGAGTTCTAGTTCCTGGAGTGAGTTTTGAAAAGTCTTCCCCCACCTTCCCCACCTCGCCCCACCACCGCACCCCCCCCACCCCCCCCCCCCTGAGTTTCTGTATTTGTGTTTTTGCGAGGTTAATCAGCGGATACACAAATAAATTCCGGCGGTAACCTAGTCAACAGTATTAATCACGTGTGGTCAAAGCTCTGTGGATAATGACGAGGGACTCTGGGCGATGCCTGTATGATTTGTGCTGATTGGAATGGGGACGGGTGCAAAGTGATGTTTAGGTAGCGGGAGGGAGCCTTGGCTTGAGTTCCTGTTTAACAAGAAGAGGAATTTGCCTAGACAAATGTCCCAGTGCGTGAATATTATCGAACAAAACCCGACACTGAGTCAGCTGATGTTAGCAAAGCTCAGCAAACCTTAAGCAAAGGAGTGGCACAGTGGTTAGCACCGCTGCCTCTCAGCGCCAGGGACCCGGGTTCGATTCCTGGCTCGGGTCACTGTCTGCGTGGAATTTGCACATTCTCCCCATGTCTACGTGGGTTTCCTCCACAGTCCAAAGATGTGCAGGTTAGGTGGATTGGCCATGCTAAATCGCCCCTTCGTGTCCAAAGATCTTTGAACCCTACAGTGCAGAAGGACGCCATTCAGCCCATCAAGTCTGCACCAACCACAATCCCATCCAGGTCCTATTCCCATAACCCCATTCATTTTACCCTAGCTAGTCCCCCTGACACGAAGGGTCAATTTAACGTGGCCAATCCACCTAACCTGCACATCTTTGGAGTGAGGGAGGAAACCGGAGCACCTGGAAGAAACCCATGCAGACAGTGACCCAATCTGGGAATTGAACCCGGGTCCCTGGCGCTGTGCTAACCACTGTCCCGCTGCCCATCATATGCTGATTAGATGGATTGGCCATGCTAAATTACCCCTTGGTGTCCAGTGGATTGGCCATGCTGAACCAAGATGTATGGGTTAGGGGGAATTAGTGGGGTAAATTTGTGGGACTACGGGGTCTGTGTCGACTTGATGGGCTGAATGGCTGCACTGTGGGGAATTCTGTGATTTTTAGAGAGAAATTTTGAGCTTAGGACACCAGTAGTGGGACAGTAAAAAATCAGGGATTGTGAGCAGAAAGATGTAGAAATATAGAAAGTAGGTGGAGGCCATTTGGCCCTCTGAGCCCACTCTGCCATTCATTATGACTATGGTTGATGCTCTATCTCCACACCATACGTCCCCATGCTCTCCCATTCCATAGTGCATAGATCCCTGAAAGTTATAGGGTTGTTAAGAAGGCGTATGGTGTGTTAGCTTTTATTGGTAGAGGGATTGAATTTCGGAGCTGCGAGGTCATGTTGCAACTGTACAAAACTCTGGTGCGGCCGCACTTGGAGTATTGCGTACAGTTCTGGTCGCCGCATTGTAAGGATGTGGAGGCATTGGAAAGGGTGCAGAGGAGGTTTACCAGGATGTTGCCTGGTATGGTGGGAAGGTCTTATGAGCAAAGGCTGAGGGACTTGAGGTTATTTTCATTAGAGAGAAGAAGGTTAAGAGGTGACTTAATTGAGGCATACAAGATGATCAGAGGGTTAGATAGGGTGGACAGTCAGAGCCTTTTTCCTCAGATGGTGATGGCTAGGACGAGGCGACATAGCTTTAAACTGAGGAGTGGTAATTATAGGACGGATGTCAGAGGTAGGTTCTTTACTCAGAGGGTAGTAAGGGCGTGGAATGCCCTGCCTGCAACAGTAGTGGACTCGCCAACTTTAAGGGCATTCAAATGGACCTTGGATAAACATATGGATGATATTGGAATAGTGTAGGTTAGATGGGCTTTAGATTGGTTTCACAGGTCGGCGCAACACCGAGGGCCGAAGGGCCTGTACTGCGCTTTAAGGTTCTATTCCCCTCGATACCTTGAGTTGAGAAATCTATTTCCTCCTTAAATTCACCCTCGCCCTCGCACTCATTGCCCCTTAGTGTCCACTTCAGTAAGGGCTGGTTATTAAAGTTGGGGAAGAGGGTTGGGGTGAGGCAGGTTTTTCCCACCGTCGCCAAGGGGAGGCGATGGCCCAGTGGTATTATCGCTAGACTGTTAATCCAGAAACTCGGCTAATGTCTGGGGGACCCGGGTTCGAATCCCACCACGGCAGATGGTGGAATTTGAATTCAATAAAACAAAATTACAAATCTACTGATGACCGTGAAACCATTGTCGGAAAAACCCATCTGGTTCACTAATGTCCCTTTGGGGAAGGAAATCTGCCGTCCTTACCCGGTCTGGCCTACATGTGACTCCAGAGCCACAGCAATGTAGTTGACTCTCAACTGCCCTCCAAGGGCAACTAGGGGATGGGCAATAAATACTGGCCCAGCCAGCGGCACCCATGTCCCGTGAATGAATAGAAAACACCCATTATCTGGGACCAAATAGATTGAGGAAGGTTCAGATAATTAATATCCTCGGGACACACCAGCTGGAAAAAGGCCAGGACCCAGTTCTTTCTGGTCTCCTCCAGTCCTGTTTGCCCCTCCTGTTCTGACGCTGTCCCTGCTGTTATTTTTCCTTCAAATATTTAACCAATTGCCCTTTGAAGGTGAACATTGTGAATCCACCATAAGACATAGGAGTGGAATGAGGCCACTCGGCCCATCGAGTCTGCTCCACCATTCAATCATGGCTGATATTTTTCTCATCCCCATTCTCCTGCCTTTTCCCCATAACCCCTGATCCCCCTTATTAATCAAGAACGTATCTCTGTTTTAAAGACACTCAATGACCTGTCTCCACAGCCTTCTGCGGCAAAGAGTTCCACAGATTCCCCACTCTCTGGCTGAAGAAATTCCTCCTCATCTCTGTTTTAAAGGATCGTCCCTTTAGCCTGAGGTTGTGCCCAAGGCATTCTCAAGTCCTCTCTCATAGCACAGTGGTTAGCATTGCTGCCTCTCAACGCCAGGGGAGCTGGGTTCGATTCCTGGCTTGGGTCCCTGTCCGTGCGAGGTTGGCACATTCTCCCCATGTCTGCATGGGTTTCCTCCCACGGTCCAAAACACATGCTGGTTAGGTGCTAAGTTCTCCTTTGATGTACCCGAACAGGCGCCGGAGTGTGGCGGCTAGGGGAATTTCACTGACTTCACTGCGGTGTTAATGCAAGCCTTACTTGTAACACTAATAAATAAACTTTAGGCATTGTGCAAGGGAGCACTTGCTTATCTTATCTTGTGTCCGTTTGCAAAATAACTCAAATTCGTGTGGTATCAGGTAATGGCTGTTCCTCAGTGTTGCAAGACATTGGCTTTTGCACATCTCTGTGCTGTAAATAACTAAAAACTGGGGGTGTAGAAATCTGAAATAAAAATGGAAAATGCTGGAAATATTTAGCAGGTTTGGCAGCTTCTGGGGAAAGAGAGAGAGTTGATGTTTTGTGTTGAGCTGGTGACTCAGCAAGAAAGGTGTTCAACTCGAGATGTTGACTCCAGATTCAAGGTTGCTGATGACACCACCGTACTGGGTCAGATCTCAAACAATGATGAGACAGAGTACAGGAATGACAGAGAGTCTGGTGAACTGGCGCAGTGACAATAATCTCTCCTTTTAATGTCAACAAAACGAAGGAGATTGTCATCGACTTCAGGAAGCGCAGTTGAGGACGTGTCTACATCAGTGAAGTGGAAATGGTCAAGAGCTTCAAGTTCATTATTATTAGTGTCACAAAAAGGCTTACGTTAACGGCGCAAGGAAGTTACCGTGAAAATCCCCCAGTCGCCACACTCCTGTTCGGGTTACACTGAGGGAGAATTTAGCACGGCCAATGCACCCTAACCAGCACGTCTTTTGGACTGTGGGAGGAAACCAGAGCATCCGGGGGAAACCCATGCAGACACGGGGAGAACATGCAGATTCTGCACAGACAGTGATCCAAGCCAGGAATCGAATCCAGATCCCTGGTGTTGTGAGGCAGCAGCACTAACCACTCTGGTGCCATTGTTTCCAAGCATTCAGAGCACCGACAACTGGTCTTGGTCCCTCCACACTGATGCTGTAGTGAAGAAAGCCCACCAGTGCCTCTACTTGTCAGAAGATTAAGGAAATTTGGCATGTCTGCCATGACCCTAGCCAATTTTCACAGGTGCACCACAGAAAGCATTCTTTCTGGTTGTATCACAGCTTGGTCTGGGCTCCTGCTCTGCCCAAGACTGCAAGGAACTACAAAGGGTCGTGACCATAGCCCAATCCATCACACAAACCAGCCTCCCATCCATTGACTCTGTCTACACTTCCTGCTGCCTCGGAAAAGCAGCCAGCATAATCCAGGATCCCACACACCCCGGACATTTTCTCTTCCACCTTCTTTCATTGGGGAAAAAGATACAAAAGTCTGAGGTCACGTACCAACCAACTCAAGAACAGCTTCTTCCCTGCTGCCGTCAGACTTTTGTATGGACCTACCTTAAGCTAATCTTTCTCTACACCCTAGCTATGACTGTAACACTACATTCTGCACTCTCTCCTTTTCCTTCTCTCCTATATACTCTATGAACGGTATGGTATGTCTGTGCAGCGCACGAGAAACAATACTTTTCACTTTAACCCATTGTATGTGACAAATCAAGTAACTGTTTCCCGTTGCTGTCAGACCTGTGAGCGTTCCTTCACGGTTGCAGTCATCAGAGATCCAAGCTGAACTGTAAACCCATTAGGCCATTCGGCCCCTCAAGTAGGTGCTGGACCAGCAGTGGGAGACCAGCTCACTGCGGTCAATCCAGGTTGAGTGCCCCCACCAGACATTTTGACCGTTACCCAGATGCAGGGCTGTCCACGTTCCGCTGATTCCCATCCATGTAGTTTTTTTTTTCCCTCCTGGTGTGACTGAAGCGATTCGCATGTAAAGCAAGGACGCGTGAAGTGAGGTGTGTGCTGATGTTCTCACAACACTGACGGTGAGAACTGTGCGCTCCCTGTGTGTCCAGCTCACCGTAAACAAGTCCAGGCAGCAGGCGACTGGGGGGTGGTGGGGGAGATGGGATGGGACGGGACTCTCCGACCCTCTACTGCGGCTACGTTCACAGCCGGGTGTCCCTGGAAAGTGGAGTTTTGTTTTAGTCACCAAGTAAGATTTTCATTAACACCGCAATGAAGTTGCTGTGAAATATTCCCCCAGTCGCCACGCTCCGGCACCTGTTCGGGTCAATGCACCCTAACCAGCACGTCTTTCAAACTGTGGGAGGAATCATAGAACCCTACAGTGCAGAAAGAGGCCCTTCGGCCCATCGAGTCTGCACCGAACACAATCCCACCCAGGCCCTGCCCTACCCCCATATCTCTTCACATGATACCCACTAATCCCTCTAACCCTGGACACTAAGGGGCAATTTCTTAGCATGGCCAATCAACCTAACCCACACGTCTTTGGACTGTGGGAGGAAACCCACACGGAGAACGTGCAAACTCCGCACAGACAGTGACCCGAAGCCCGGGAATCGAACTCGGGTCCCTGGGGCTGTGGTTATTTTGCTCAGGGCAGATGCCCCCTTTATCAAGGGACTCCCCCCTCCCCATTTACTTTGTCCCTTCAGTTTATTTGGTTTGCCAGAATGTTGCCTGCTGTGTCCAAAGTGTCAATATTTCGTTTGTCTTTTACCTTTTCAATGAAAAAGCAATGGATTGGGAACAGTTTAGAATTCTAGAAAGGAAGACCCAAGAGGTTGATTTAAGAATAGGGTAAATAGGATACAAGAGAGAGCTTGTAGGGAACACCAACTCTACAAGTTTTTCTATGGGTACGTGAAGAGGAAAAGATTAGTGAAGACAAATGTAGGTCCCGTACCATTACTACGAGGGGACACAGGTTTAAGGTGCTGGGGAGCAGGTACAGAGGAGATGTCAGGGGTAAGTTTTTCACTCGCTGAGTGAGTGGAATCGGCTGCCGTCGGTGGTGGTGGAGGCAAATTCGATAGGGTCTTTCAAGAGACTTCTGGATGAGTACATGGGACTTATAACCCGCAATCCTATAAGTAAACCTAGTAGGTAGGGATGTGATCGGCCCAACTTGTGGGCGGAAGGGCCTGTTTGTGCTGTAGTGTTCTATGTTCTAGGGGAACTTATGGGGAACAAAGAAATGGCTGACTAACTAAATCCTTACTTTGGTTCTGCCTTCACAAAGGGGAACACAATGTTCCAGAAATTTCGGTCCGCCTTGTTGTCCAACGAGGGGCAGACACGCAGTGGGTCGTGCGAGGGCTGCTCTTGTTGCTTCGAGAGTTGCCTAGTGCTTCACGTCGTTAGTGTACGCTTAAACTGGACCAACTGACGAGCAACACGACAGCTCGGTGACTATCACTGGCTGCTGTGCAGTTACGGGGACCCGGGTCGGATCTCCGACTTGGGCCGGTGTCTGTGGGAGTTTGCACATTCTCCCCGTGCTTGCGTGGGTTTTCTCCGGGCGCTCCGGTTTCCTCCCACACCCCCCAAAAAACGTGCTTTTTGGGCTGATTGGCGTCAATAAATCGTCCCTGAATTGGATCTCCCTTAATCTGGCGTACATAAAATTCCCTAAATTTCCACCCCCTTTGTTTTTTGTGGAGATCCATTAGAGGTAGACAAAAGCATCGACGAGCGACGAAAGACTAGAATAAAGCACTCAGTGAGTGTTAAAATGGGCGGCGCAGGGTTGTAGGGCTGAGGGGCCTGTTTCTGTGCTGTTCTTTGTAAATGTTGGGGAATGCAGGGTTCAGTGAGAAGGAAGAATGGGAGAAAACCAATATTTAGTAGAGAAATGGTACAGAACCCGATAGGATTGCAGGCCAATAAATCCCCAGGGCCCGATCATCTACATCCCAGAGTATGTAAGGAAGCGGTTCGAGAAATAGTGGATGCGTTTGGTGATTGCCTGTCAAGATTCTAGACGCTCTACGGTAGATTAGAGAGTAGCCCCATTATTCAAAAATGGAGAGGAAAAAAACCAGGAACTATAAACCAGTCAGCCTGACTTCAGTTGTGGAGAAAATGATGGTCCACTGAGTCAGCGTGGATTTCCGAAGGGGTGTCTGCGTGGGTTTCCTCCCACAGTCTGAAATATGGGCGGGTTAGGTGCCTTGGCCGTGCCAAATCGACCCTTGGTGTACCTGAACAGGTGCCGGAGTAGGGGATTTTTCACGGTCACTTCATTGCTGTGTTAATGTCAGCCTTACTTGTGACTAAAACGTTTCAAACTTTAATTTCCTTCTCTCTGAATGGTATGCTCGTCTATATAACGTGCAAGTAACAATACTTGTCACTGTGTGCTAACACATGCAACAACAATAAATGAAATCAATATTACATTCTGCGCCCTCTCCTTTCCGTCTCCCCATGTACTCTATGAATGGTATGCTTTAGACACATAGTCAGAGGTTTACAGCACGGAATCAGGCCCTTCAGCCCAACTTGTCCATGCTGCCCCTCCCTTAGAACCCCTAAGCT
Organism: Carcharhinus amblyrhynchos; assembly: GCF_965287045.1. NCBI lineage: Eukaryota > Metazoa > Chordata > Chondrichthyes > Carcharhiniformes > Carcharhinidae > Carcharhinus > Carcharhinus amblyrhynchos. The sequence continues at coordinate 8,651,518 of NW_027649778.1, forward strand.
AGTCCCAATTGCCCGCGTTTGCCCCACATCCCTCTATATCCATGTTATCCACGTAACCCAGGGCAGCACGGTGGCACAGTGGCTAGTGCTGCTGCCTCACGGCGCCAGGGACCCGGGTTCGATTCCCGGCTTGGGTCACCGTGCACGGAGTCTGCACATTCTCCCCGTGTCTGCGTGGGTTTCTGCCGGGTGCTCCGGTTTCCTCCCACAGTCCAAAGACGTGCGAGTTAGGTGGATTCAAAGAATCGTAGAACACTACAGTGCAGAAAGAGGCCCTTCGGCCCATCGAGTCTGCACCAAACACAATCCCACCTGGGCCCTACCCCCCACATTATACCCACTAATCCCTCTAACCTACACATCCCCAGACACTGAGGGGCAATTTCTTTGCATGGCCAATCAACCTAACCTGCACGTCTTTGGGTTGGCCGTGTTAAATTGACCCTTAATGTCAGGGAGATTTAGCAGGGTAAATATGTAGAGTTACGGGAATAGGAGCTGGGCGGGATTGTGGTCGGTACAGACTTGATGGGCTGAATGGCCTCCTGCTGCACTGTTGGGATTCTCTGAACTGCCTAAATGCTTTTCAAAAGACAAAATTGTACCCGCCTCCAGTACTACCCCTGTCCCAGACACTCACCACCCTCTCTCATTTGTCTGTGTGGCGCGCAAGAAATAATACTTTCCGCTGTATGTTAATACACGCGACAATAAATCCAAAAAAAAAAGCAGAAATTGCTGCTGTCAGTAATTCTGTTTTGACGATTTTTTTTTCTGTCTCTCGCAGGCGTTAGAAAATGGGTGATCCTGTAACTGGTATTGAAAGGGTTAAATTGCACCTCTCCCCCCCACCCCCAGAGGGTTAAACGCTTGATGGTTCTGCCTGGGAGAAATTAATGCTGTTATTTTCGCTAAACCTGTCGTGCGAGTTTGTTTGAGTGGAGGGTAGCGCCAGCTCCGCTTACCAACGCACACGGACATGATCACACTAGCCAGGAATGCAGGCCCTGTGTCAGCGGCCCAGAAAGATAGAGAGATGACGACATTCTGGTAACCTGTTACCCTCCCTCCTTTATCCCTGTTTCTGAGATGAAGTTCTCACCCGCGTTTTCAATTTCTACCCCACCCCCCCAACCCAAACAGCTATCGTTGGTGCTCTGTCGGAGAGATAGTCCAGACTCGATGGGCTGAATGGCCGCCTCCTGCGCTGTAGGGATTTTGCAATCGTCCTAATAACCCGTCTGGTTCACTGATGTGGGAAGGCGGTGGCCCAGTGGTATTGTCGCCGGACTATTAATCCAGAAACTCGGCCAATGTTCTGGGGGGACCCCGGTTCGAATCCCGCCACAGCAGATGGTGGAATTTGAATTCAATATATAAAAAAAAAAATCTGGGATTAAGAATCTACTGATGAAACCTTTGTTGGAAAAACCCATCTGGTTCCCTTGAGGGAAGGAAATCTGCCGTCCTTACCCCGGTCTGGCCTACGTGAGACTCCGGAGCCACAGCAACTGACCTCGGGCAACTCGGGGTGGGAATTAATGCTGCCCCATCCAGCCACACCCACGTGCCACGAATGAGTAAATAAATCCCTCCCCCCATTCCACCCCCACCCAAAATCTTTCTCTTCACATCTTTGATGTCTTCAGGATGGGGTAAGGCTGGGGGGTGGGTGTGCTGCACAGTCAGAGGTGCCATCTTTCTGACAAAGATGTTAAACTGATCCCCCCCCCACTTAGTTGGTGCATCTCATGGGATCTCCCAAGATGTGTTGGTCAGCAGCATTGCCCCTTAGTGTCCAAAGATGTGCAGGTCAGGTGGATTGGCCATTCGAATTGCTCCTTGTTGTCAGGGGGATTAGCAGGCTCAATATGTGGGGTTACGGGGATAGGGCCTGTGTCATTCCCGGCTTGTATCACTGTCTGTGTGGAGTTTGCACATTCTCCCCATGTCTGCCTGGGTTTTCTCCCACACTCCACAGATGGTGCGTGTTAGGTGGATTGCCCATGCTAAATTGCCCCTTAGTGTCAGGGGGACCAGCAGAGTAAATATGTGGGGTTACGGGGATAGGGCCTGGGTGGGATTGTGGTTGGTGAAGACTTGATGGGCCGAATGGCCTCCAGCACTGTAGGAATTATGTCTCTATGATGATAAAGTGTGTCCTCACCGCTCCCCCCTTAGCAAACCTGTATTAAATATTAATCTTTCCTGGGATCTATGGAGAGATGCTCAGTGGTGCTAATGTCACTGGACTGATGATCTAAAGGCCCCAGGCTAGTGCTGTGGGGGACACGGGTTTGAATCCCACCAATGGTAGCTGTTAGAATCTAAATTTGCAGTGTAAAGCTAATGTGGCACAATGGTTAGCACTGCTGCCTCAATGCCAGGGACCCAGGTTCGAATCCCGTCTTGGGTCACTCTGTTGGAGTTTGCACATTCTCCCCATGTCTGCATGGGTTTCCTCCCACAGTGCTGGTTAGGTGGATTGGCAGTGCTAAATTCTCCCTCAGTGTAGCCAAACAGGCGCGTGAGTGTGGCAAGTAGGGGATTTTCACAGTAACTTCATTGCAGTGTTAATGTAAACCTACTTGTCACAATAATAAATAAAAACATTTTGGGACAACTAAGGGGCAATTTAGCGTGGCCAATCCACCTAACCCGTACATCTTTGGACCCTGGGAGGAAACCAGAGCACTCAAAGGAAACCCACACGGACATGGGAATGTGCAAACTCCAGACAGTCACTCGAGGTTGGGAATTGAACCCGGTCCCTGGTGCTGTGAGGCAGCAGTGCTAACCACTGTGCCACCGTGCTGTCCTTACCTGGTCTGGCCTGTATGTGGTGCCAGACGCACAGCAATGGGGTTGACGCTTGACTACCCCTCTGAAATGGCCAAGACACTCAGTTCAAGGGGGCAATTAGGGATGGGCAACAGAATGCCCAGCCACCGATTGCCATGGAGAGACAATGGGAAGCTAGGTGAGCTTATACACTCTCCGAAATGCCAGGAGTTACCTTCCTCGCAAAACGTTGTTGGCCAGGCGGCACGGTAGCACAGTGGTTAGCACTGCTGCTTCACAGCTCCAGGGTCGTGGGTTCGATTCCCGGCTCGGGTCATTGTCTGTGTGGAGTTTGCACATTCCCCTCGTGTCTGCGTGGGTTTCGTCCCACAGTCCAAAGACGTGCGGGTTAGGTTGATTGGCCATGGTAAGAAATTGCCCCTTAGTGTCCCGGGATGTGTAATTTAGAGGGTTTAGTGGGTATAATATGTGGGGGGTAGGGCCTGGGTGGGATTGTTTGGTGCAGACTCGGAGGGCCTCTTTCTACACTGTAGGGTTCTATAGTTGTATCACTTTCCAAAAGTACTACCACTTTTGATCTCTCTTTCCCTCTTCACCCCTCCCTGTACTTCACCAAAGCCAAACAGGTTTTTAATCCCATGTTCTTGTTTTATTTTGGGTGACAGGATTTGACTTGAGCAGAGAATGGACAGTCTAATTGGTTCTCATCTCTCCTTTTTTGCAGCCAAGTACCCGGAGATTAAATCTCTCATGACCCCGGATCCCCATTTAAAATGGATTGTGAGCGCGATGGTTCTTTTCCAGTTTCTCTCGTGCTATTTGGTAAAGGATTTATCTTGGGGCTGGCTGGTCTTCTGGGCCTACGTGCTGGGCGGTTGCGTCAACCACTCCCTGACGCTGGCCATCCACGACATCTCTCACAACGTTGCCTTCGGGAACAAGGACGCCAAGTGGAACCGCTGGTTTGCCGTGTTTGCCAACCTCCCCATCGGCGTGCCCTACTCCGCCTCTTTCAAGAAGTACCACATAGACCACCACCGGTACCTGGGGGGTGACGGGCTGGACGTCGATGTGCCCACCGAGTTCGAGGGCCGCTTCTTCTGCACGCCCGCCCGCAAGATCGTCTGGCTCTTCCTGCAGCCCCTCTTCTACGTCCTGCGGCCTTTGTACGTCAACCCCAAGCCCATCACTCAAATGGAGCTGGCCAACGCCGCGGTCCAGTTGGCCTACGACCTCTTGATCTACTACGCCTGGGGCCTCAAGCCCATCTTCTACATGGTGGCCGGCTCCATGTTGGGCATGGGCCTTCACCCGTTCTCGGGGCACTTCATCGCGGAACACTACATGTTTTTGAAGGGATATGAGACCTACTCCTACTACGGGTGCCTCAACTGGTTAACCTTCAACGTGGGGTACCACATGGAGCATCACGACTTCCCCAGCATCCCCGGCAGCAAGCTACCTCAGGTAACCACGACTGGTCCCCTCCCACTTCTCAGGGCTTTGGTTGGCTGTTCCCCTGCCAATAGAGTTGGCAATGCTCTTTCTAAAATGGTGGGCAGGCTTAAATTTTAAGTTCATTTGAGTTTTGGTTTGGAAGATGGGAGGAGAGCCCTGGATGGTTGGGATGTAACCCCTCCTCCTCCCACCCCAAATGAGGCGAAACATCCTCCCAGCACAGTGGATTAGTACTGCTGCCTCCACGCTGGGGACCCGGGTTCAATTCTGGCCTTGGATGTCAGTTTCTGCGTGAGTTTCCTCCGGGTGCTCCAGTTTCCTCCCGCAGTCGAAAGATGTGCAGGTTAGGTGGATTGGCCATGCTAAATTGCCCCTTGGTGTCAGGGAGCTTGGCAATGTAAATACCTGGGGTTACAGGCATAGGGTTGGGTGGGATTGTTGTCAGTACAGGCTGGATGGGCTGAATGGCCCTCAGGATTCTATCCACCTTATCATTCCCCTCCTCCTCAAAATCTTATATAATTTAAGATCACTGCTTATCCTTCTAAACGATAAAAAGGGGGAGCAGTAGCAGAGGGAGCTGTGTGTAAATGTGTAGAGATCAGTCAATAAAGCAGACTGTGTCCTGGGATTTATTAATAGGGGCACAGAGGATAGCAGCAAGGATGTTGCGTTGGATTTTTCAAGACACTGGTTAGAACTCAGTGGAATATTACTCCCAGGACAGGTACAGCACAGGGTTAGATACAGAGTAAAGCTCCCTCTACACTGTCCCCCATCAAACACTCCCAGGACAGGTACAGCACGGGGTTAGATACAGAGTAAAGCTCCGTCTACACTGTCCCCATCAAACACTCCCAGGACAGGTACAGCACAGGGTTAGATACAGAGTAAAGCTCCGTCTACACTGTCCCCATCAAACACTCCCAGGACAGGTACAGCACGGGGTTAGATAGAGTAAAGCTCCCTCTACACTGTCCCCCATCAAACACTCCCACTGGAGAGAGCGCAGAAGAGGTTTTTACAAGAATGGTTCTGGGGTGAGAAACTTCAGTTGTGAGGAGATATTGGAGAGGTTGGGCCTGTTCTCCTTGGAGAGAAGAAGGGTAAAGAACATAGAAAATCTAAAGCACAAACAGGCCCTTCCTGCCCACAAGTTGTGCTGATGATATCCATACCTACTAGGCTTACCTATAACCCTCAATTCTATTAAATCCCATGTACTCATCCAGAAGTCTTTTAAAAGACCCCAGCGAGTTTGCCTCCACCACCACTGACGGCAGCCGATTCCACTCACTCACCATCCTCTGAGTGAAAAACTTACCCCTGACATCTCCTCTGTACCTGCTCCCCAGCACCTTAAACCTGTGTCCTCTCGTAGCGACCATTTCAGCCCTGGGAAATAGCCTCTGAGAATCCACCCTATCTATACCTCTCAACGTCTTATAAACCTCTATCAGGTCGCCTCCCATCCTTTGTGTCTCTAAGGAGAAAAGACTGAGCTCCCTCAACCTATCTTCATAAGGCATGCCACCCAATCCAGGGCAACATCCTTGTAAATCTCCTCTGTACCCTCTCAATAGCTTCCACATCCTTCCTGTAGTGAGGTGACCAGAACTGAGCACAGTTCTGAAGATATTCTATTATTTTAACATCATATTTATATATTTAGTTATTGAAGATATTTTGCAATCATGAGGGGGGTTGGGTGGTAAGGACCTGGACAGAGTAGATTGGGAGAAACTGTTCCCATTTGGAAAGGGATTGCGAACGAGAGGGACACGGATTTTAACGATTTGCAAAAGAAGCAGACCTGACGTGAGGGAAATCATTCTCGCCCAGTGAGGGGTTGGGGTCTGGAATGCGCTGCCCGGGAGTTTGGTGGAGGCCAGTCCAAACAAGACATTTTAAGAGGGTGTTAGATGAATATTTGAATAGAAACCGTGTGCCGGCAGCATGGGGGAAACGGCACTAAATCACGATTCTCGTTTGGAGTGCTGGTGTGGATACGATGGGCCGAATGGCCTCCTTTTTTTAGCATCGTTAGAATTCTGTGATTGACATCTTGAGCTGAATTCGCACAACTCGATCAGGGTGACCGAGCACCTAAGGGTGATCCAACAGATCTTATTTCCTCCTCTCCCCCTCCCCCCCCACCCCTTTCCCAAGATGTGGGTGGTGGGAGAGCACTAAAAACCCTGTTTTATAGAATAGAATCAGGATTCTGTGTCTTTAAGACAGAGATGGATAGGTTCTTGATTAATAAGGGGGGGTCAGAGGTTATGGGGAAAAGGCAGGAGGATGGGGATGAGAAAAATATCAGCTATGATTGAATGGCGGAGCAGACTCGATGGGCCGAGTGGCCTCATTCTGCTCCTAATGCCTTACGTTTAGGAGGAGGCCATTCGGCACCAACCACAATCTCACCCTATCCCCATTGCCCCATGCACTTACCCTCACTAGTACCGCTGACACTAAGGGGCAATTAAGCACGGCCAATCCGCCCATCTTTGGAGCGTGGGAGGAAACCCATGCAGACACGGGGAGAACGTGCAGACTCCACACACAGCTAGCGACCCAGGAATCGAACCCGGGGTCCCTGGCGCTGTGAGGCAGCGGCGCTAACCACTGTGTGCGACACCCGTCATTTTGGGGAGGGCGGCAAGGGAAGAGATTCATTTTGCCTGTGACTGACTGACTGGTATTGCCAACTGGTCTGCCAATGCTTACCAGCTGGAACTGCCCAGGAAGTAGAGCAACTTGGATATTGGTTCCATTCCACTGTAGAATTTGACTCCAAAGTTGGGAGGGGGGGAAGGTTTATTCTATAGACTACTGAGGGTTTAAATTGGACAATGAATGTGTATGCAGAGTTCCCGTGTGTGACTGACCCTCATCTCTCTCTCAACTTCAGGTTAAGAAGATAGCGCCTGAGTTTTATGATGATTTGCCCCAGCACAACTCCTGGCTTCGTGTCCTCTGGGACTTTGTGTTCTGTGACTCTCTGGGTCCGTTCTCCCGGGTCAAACGAAAGTGCAAGCTGGCAAAGGGTCAGTGAGCCCTGGCGGAGAGCTGGGGGGTGGTGGGGACAGGTGGTGGACAGCGAGCACCAGAGACCAACCTTTGATCAGTCACTCCGACCCCTCCATCCTCTCTCCGCCCCCCCCCCACCTTGTAAGAAACAGCGTCAGAATAATCATTAAATTATTTATAATTAGTTCACACAAACTGACGCCTGGTGCCAGTTCTGTGGCTGGTTGAGTTCGTTCAGGAGATGATGATGATGATGCTTCCTATTTTGTGATCTGGGTGTCAGCGCCAGGGTTTTAGTCGAGTGGAATGCACAGCGTGGAAATTATTTTAATAATAATGGAAAATACTTTAACTGTTTGTACACTCGGTGATAAGTCTCGACACTCCTTCCAAACTGGGAAAGGCGTACAACACTGGTGGGGACGGGTTTGTCGCTGTATAACACTGGGGTACAGTACTGGTGGGGACGGGTCTGTCACTGTATAACACTGGGGTACAGTACTGGTGGGGACGGGTCTGTCGCTGTATAACACTGGGGTACAGTACTGGTGGGGATGGGTCTGTCTCTGTATAACACTGGGGTACAGTACTGGTGGGGACGGGTCTGTCTCTGTATAACACTGGGGTACAGTACTGGTGGGGACGGGTCTGTCACTGTATAACACTGGGGTACAGTACCGGTGGGGACGGGTCTGTCTCTGTATAACACTGGGGTACGGCACCGGTGGGGACGGGTCTGTCACTGTATAACACTGGGGTACAGTACTGGTGGGGACGGGTCTGTCACTATGACACTGGGGTACAGTACTGGTGGGGACGGGTCTGTCGAGGGTAACTTACTGGGATAGATTGAGGATCACAATGTAATATTGGACGGTTGCTATTCTGTACCTGTAGACCAGAGTGGAGCCAACAACAGATGTGGGAACAGCTCCTTGGGATTTGCTTATTTAAATCCCAATTCCATGGGGAATATTGCAGGACAGGCACTCTTTAGTAGTTGGACCATCAAGTCTGTTCTAGAACGCTCTGGCAGCGTGTTAATGAGTTGTGTAAATCCTGGTGTTTTGATCAGTGACTGGAGCAGTTAAAACTGCTGGAACTGGAAGCTGTTGGCCAGGGAGACCAGAGCAGGATGTGGGGGACTTTGGGATGTGCGGTGGCTACACAAAAGAGGGAAGACTGGAATGTTTGAGCAATAATTAATTAGGTAAACACAAAAAAAAAATTCCATTTCTCTAAGGCTGGGCTGTGTCTGGCACTGGAATCCACTGGACCTCTTCAGCAACTGCTGGGCCTCACGAGGCCTGTTCCCCCTCAGTCAGGACGGCCAGAAGCAGTTTGGGGTGGTGCAGTGGATAGAACTGGTTGCCATGATCACATGGGATTATTCTCTGTAATCTTCCTCTGCCAACACCAGGAAGCGAGCGGACGGTGATGCCAGGATGAGTGAAACTCTGGCCTGAAGGGATGTGATGTGGGAGGGGAAAATGTCTGTGGGGGGGGGGGAAATAAATCATGGTGTGTGTGTGTAATTTCACAAGTCTTAACAGGTGTAATAAAAATAAATTGTATCTTGAATTACGCTGCCAGTGAATTAATGGACTCAGTGTTTGGTGGTGTGAAGTTCAGGGACCCTCACAAATGGCATTCCACCAGTGGTGAGTATGACTGCCTCATGTCACTGTGCGGAGTCTGCATGTTCTCCCCATGTCTGCGTGGGTTTCCTCCCACAGTCTGAAACATGTGCGGGTTAGGTGTACTGGCCACACTAAATTGTCCCTCAGAGTCAGGGAGGGCAAAGGATAGTAAACATGTGGGCCTGGGTGGACAAATGGCCTCATTAGAAGGCCATCTGATTATAATCACTCCATCATTAGTGACTGACCTCAGTTACCTCCTGGGGTTCAGGCCCCGAATCTCCCTTTTTCCCCTGAGCCTTTCCCCGTCCACTGCCCCAACCCTGAACCTTTCCCCTCTTCCCTTCCCCCTCCCTCTCTCTCTCTCTCTCTCTCTCCCCTTTCTCCTCCTCCCCCCTCCCTCCTTTTTCCTTCTTTTCCCCTTCCCCCTCCCCCTTCTCCCCTCCCTCCTCCTCCTCCTTCCCCCCCCCTCCCCCTCCTCCTCCTTCCCCCCCCCCTCCCCCCCACCCTCCCCCCCACCCACTCCTCCTTCCTTCCTTCCTTCCTTCCTTCCTTCCTCCTTCCTTCCTCCTCCTCCTCCTCCTCCTCCCCTCCTCCTCCTCAAGTCTGAAGTCACGTGCCAACGACTCAAGAACAGCTTCTTCCCTGCGGTCATCAGACTTTTAAATGGATCTACCTCGCATTAAGTTGATTTTTCTCTGCACCCTCGCTATGACTGTAACACTACATTCTGCACCCTCCCCTTTCCTTTTCCCCATGTACTTTATGAGCAGTATGCTTTGTCTGTGTAGTATGTGAGAAACCAATTACTGCTGGGTGCTCTGGCTTCTGTCACAATCTGGAAGATGTGTTGGTTGGGCGCACTGGCCAGACTAAATTCTCCCTAAAACAGGACTGAGTCAGCACGGTTTCATCAAGGGGAGGTCGTGTCTGATACATCCTTGAAAAGCTCTTAACAGATTTAACAAAGAAGTTTGATAAAGGGATGTGATTTATTTAGATTTCCAGAAGTCCTTTGACAAGGTGCCACCCAGGTAGTGTTGAGGAAGCAGAGGGCTGGAGAAGGACTTGGACAGGTTAGAAGAGTGGGTAAAGAAGTAGCAGATGGAATACAATGTGGAAAAGTGTGAGGTTATGCACTTTGGGAGGAATGGAGGCATAGATTATTTTCTAAATGGGGAAACACTAGGAATTCAGAAACACAAAGCGACTTGGGATCGTGAACCTTAAGAGAATCTTGAACAATCTGCAGGTTCAGTTGGCAGTTAGGAAGGCAAATGCATTGTTAGCATTCATGGTGAGAGAGCTAGAATATGAGCAGGGATGGACTTCTGGGGTGCTGGACAGACCCCATTTGGAGAACTGTGAGCAGTTTTGGGCCCCATATCTCAGGAAGAATGTGCTGGTCTTGGAAAGGATCCAGAGGAGGTTCACAAGAATGATCCCTGGAATGAAGAGCTTGATGGATGAAACTTACAGGATACTGCGCAGCCTGGATAGAATGCTTTCGTTAGTAGGAAAAACTCGAACCAGAGGGCACAACCTCAGGCTAAAGGGACGATCCTTTAAAACAGAGATGAGGAGGGATTTCTTCAACCAGAGAGTGGGGAATGTGTGGAACTCTTTGCTGCAGAAGGCTGTGGAGGTCAGGTCATTGTCTTAAAGACACTCAGAGATAGATAAGTTCTTGATTAATAGGGGGATCAGGGGTTATGGGGAAAAGGCAGGAGAATGGGGATGAGAAAAATATCAACCATGATTGAATAGCAGAGCACAGCCGATGGGCCGAGTAGCCTAATTCTGCTCCTGCTTCTTATGGTCTAAATGTACCCAAACAGGTGTCAGAGTGTGGGGATTTTCACAGTAACTTCATGGCAGTGTTAATGTCACAAGTAGGCTTACACTCATAAATAAAGTTAACTATCAATACTTGACAATAATAAATCAAATCAAAAAATGTACTCTATGAATGGTACTCTGTATAGCATGCAAGAAACAAGACTTTTCACTATGTTAATACACGTGACAATAAGTCAAATCCAAAATTGTGGAAATCTGCTTACTTTGAGTCCAGGTGACCAACACCCAGGAACATTTGGACCCAGTTGGAGGCTTCAAGCATCAGGGACCCTGGCAGCGAGAGTCCCTTGCTTAGGCGCGTGGAACTCCCCTGCCCCCAGCCAAGGGGACCCGTACCCAACCCGGGAGTCAGACAGAAGAAATGGAAAAACGAAACCATCTCAATCAAACCAGAAGATGTTATATTTAAGTATAAAGGCATCCAGTGTTTACACTTTATATATAAAATAATGTAAAAAAAAAAGCCAATAAAATGGACATCCTCCAGACACAGTGTGCCAATATTGTTCAATACAGAAGAAGCAAGTTTCCTATTCCCCCTCCTGCGCCACATCCCCACTGAATCAGAATTAACTCCATTCTGGATACACTTTTTCCCTCCTTTTTAAACCCTCCTCTTCTTCCCCCACCCACCCCTCCACAGTTAATGTGTTCCTTTGCCCACTCCCACCCCGGTTAGGCTTCACAACCAGCACAACAGTGGGAACCCACAGCAAAAAGTTCCGGCTTGACTACTGTCCTTTGGCAAATCGCCGTTTCTTCCCAACTCCCACGTTCTGATTAGACTCTGGCCAACCGTTGGGGGGGGAGGAGGGGGGGAGGAGGGGGGGGGGGAGGAGGAGGGGGGGGGGGGGGAGGAAGGCGGGGGGGACATGGAGGAGGAGAAAAAAGGGGGAATGATGGAGGAGGAGGAGGGAGCAGGAGAAAAAAAAGGGGGAAAGGAGGAGGGAGGAGGAGAAAAAAGGGGGAAAGGAGGAGGGAGGAGGAGAAAAAAGGGGGAAGGAGAAGAGAAAAGGGGGTGCGATTCCCTTTAGGAACTGCACAATGGAAGGGGATTGTCAATGATCGCACGTGGTCCGCCAGCCATTTTAATTCAGTTGGCACAGAACCGCAAAGAATACCCCTCTGTGACCCCCTCCCCCCCAAAATAGACAACACGCACCTCGAAAATCGAATCCTCCTCAACATCCCAATGCGACGGACCACACTGTGATGAATACTGTCGCTTTAAGAGCGCCCCTAACAACCTCCCCGCGCCCCCCCGCCCCCCCCGAGAACCCCCCCTCCCTTCCCAGAGAAACCGAGCGCCCGTTAGGAACCAGATTTTATTTTGACACTGGATGCTTCCTCCCCACAGAGAGGGGAATAAAATTAACACTGGAAGTGTGGGGAGTTGGGGTGGGGGGGGGGGGGGACAAAAGTGGGAAGTTTTAAAGGAATGTGAATCTTGAAAGAGAGAGAGAGAGAGAGAGAAGAGGCAGCAAACCCCTCACCAAAGTAATTAAAATATTCAAAAATTATTCCCAACACCACCACCCGCCCCCCCCCCCCCTTCAACAGTTCCCAAAAAAATGAAAAGCTAAAATCAGCAGTGGGGGGGGGGGGGGTCGGGGAGGAAAGTTATTTAAATTCAATTCCAAGAGGGGGACTTCTGCCAAAAAAAAGTTTTTTTTCTCCATTTTTGTTTAAATTAAAAAAAAAAGTTTTAATGCCCCCCCCCCCCCCCCCCCAAACACTCGCACGCATGCACACACAGCGAGGAGGAGTGGGTGGTGGTCTTGGATATTTGGGGGTACCGGCACACACCCGCTCCCTCCCCACCCCCCCTCCCCCAACACCTCCGACTTCAGATCCGCTACCCACCCCACCCCGCCCCCCCCCCCACTCCCAATCCCACCCCCACACCCCCAACTCCATTCACATCCGGCGAGCGTCCCGTCACGTGAGGACTATGTCGAACTCAAGCGCTGCATCTCTTGTCGGACAGCTGAGGGAAGGAAACACAAAGAACACATTTGCGTTTGTATAGCGCCTTCTCGCCTCTGCCGCAGGCTGTGTACGCTTTGGGTCCCCTCAAACCTCCTCATCAGCGGGCACAGCGCTGCTGCCTCACGGCGCCCGGGGACCCGGGTTCGATCCCCGGCCTCGGGTCACTGCCTGCGTGTGGAGTTTTGCACATTCTCCCCGTGTCTGCGTGGGTTTCCTCCGGGTGCTCCGGCTCCCTCCCACACTCCAAAGATGTGCGGGTTAGGGGGGATCGGCCACGCTAAATTGCTCCTTAATGTCCAGAGATGTGCAGGTTATGGGGATTAGCAGTGGGAAATGTGTGGGATTCCCTGGGATAGGGTGGGGGAAAAGGTCCTGGGTGAGATGATCTGTTGGGGACTCAGTGCAGACTCGATGGGCCGAGTGGCCTCCTTCTGTTGGGATTCTATCGTCCCATATTAATCAGTGGGGGGGGCAGCGCGGAGGTGGTTTACCGGGATGATCCTGGGTATGGAGGGACTGCCGTATGAGGAACGATTAAACAGGATTGGGTCCATCCTCCCTGGGAGTTGGGGAGGAATCGGTGGTGGGATGATGACTGAAACACAGGACGATTCTCAGGGGGACTGATAGGGTTAATGTTGGGAGGACGTTTCCCCTCGTGGGAGAGAGTGTGTAGGAGCAGAGGGCACAGTCACAGAATAAGGGGTGGGGGGCAGATAATTTCAGACAGATTTGAGAAAGGTGACCCCACAGGGGGACAGCTGATCACCAGCTTCGGGCCAGGGATGAGCATGGGTTGCCAAGATGGTTCGGAGTCAGTGAGTATTCCTGCTAGGGATGGCCCAATGCCAGGCACAGCAAGATCTCACTGAATCCCTACAGCGCAGAAGCAGGCCATTCGGCCCTTCGAGTCTGCACCGATGCTCCAACAGAGCATCCCACCTCGAGTCTATCCTCCGTAACCCAATATGCATTTACCCCGCTAACCCGCACATCTTTGGACACTAAGGGACGATTTAGCACAGCCAATTCACCTGACCTGCACATCTTTGGACATCAAGGGGCAATTTAGCATGGCCAATCCCCCTAACCTGCACATCTTTGGACATCAAGGGGCAATTTAGCATGGCCAATCCACCTAACCCGCACATCTTTGGACATCAAGGGGCAATTTAGCATGGCCAATCCACCTAACCTGCACATCTTTGGACATCAAGGGGCAATTTAGCATGGCCAATCCACCTAACCTGCACATCTTTGGACATCAAGGGGCAATTTAGCATGGCCAATCCACCTAACCTGCACATCTTTGGACATCAAGGGGCAATTTAGCATGGCCAATCCACCTAACCTGCACATCTTTGGACATCAAGGGGCAATTTAGCATGGCCAATCCACCTAACCTAATCTTTGGAATGTGGAGGAAACCAACACAGTCACCCGAGACTGGATTCGAACCTGGCTCCCTGGGGCTGTGTGACAACAGCAGTAATCACGGTGCCGCCCTTGGAACTGTGGTGATGACCCCCCGCTCCCCCATCCACCCCCACCATAGTTAAGCAAAACTATTGCCCAGATTGACCCTCAGAAGTTGCTTGTTTAGGGATCTGACACAGAGGGCCAATGGCTCTGGGGCAGCGAGGGTGGGGAGGGGGGGACTGGAGGATAATTCAGCCATGCCAACCCAGGGGAGTGGGAGAAACACCCAAAGCATTGGGAATGACATCGCAGGAGGCCATTCTGTCCAGCGTGCCTGTGCTAGCCCATTCTCCTACTCCTTCCCCAGTGTCTCCCGCAGCTTTGTGGCCCCCTGAGATTATATCCGTCCAATGACCTGCTTGGAAAGTTATCTTCGAATTAGCAAAACAACACGCTGCCTTTTTAAACAAAATTTGAATTCTGCCAACGATCGGGAAATACATCTCCACCCGTTCGGTATCAGAAGGTCCCGAATGCAGCAGCTTTTCAACTACAAACCCTGGGGGTGTGGGAGGGGGAACGGGAGAAACCTCTCACGCAGTTTCTCCTTTCGAGGTTGGTGGGACAGGAGGGTCTGTTCAGAGACACGGCCCCACCTCCCCACTGAGGGATGTCATTACCCCGGCCCCTTCCCCACTCCCACCCTCCCCCACACACTCCCCACCACCACCCCACCTCGTACCGGCAATAATTTCATCCTTGACTTTCTGCAACTCCTTCTTCACCTCCTCCAACAGTTCCTGCAGAGAGAGAGGGAGCGAGAGAGTGAGAGAGACGGAGAGAGAGAGAGGGAGAGAGAGAGGGGGAGGGAGGAGAGAGTGAGAGACGGGGAGAGAGAGAGGGGGAGGGGAGGGAGGGAGGGAGGGGGAGTTGGTGAGTGAGTGAGTGAGTGAGTGAGTGAGTGAGTGAGTGAGTGAGTGAGTGAGTGAGTGAGTGAGTGAGTGAGTGAGTGAGTGAGTGATGTGAGTGAGGGAGGGAGGGGGAGGGGAGTGAGTGAGTGAGTGAGGGAGGGAGTGAGGGAGGGAGTGAGTGAGGGAGGGAGGTGAGTGAGGAGGGAGGGGGAGGGAGGGAGGGAGGGAGGGAGGAGGGATGAGGAGGGAGGGAGGGATGAGGAGGGAGGGAGGAGGGAGGTGAGGGAGGGAGTGGGAGGGAGGGAGGGAGGG